>NW_027223094.1:0-23000 GCF_043380555.1 Nothobranchius furzeri
GAGAGAAGCCCAAGCAAGATGCGCCCAAAGGAGCGTCTTGCCACATGTAAACAATGGGTCTGACTGAGGGCCTCCAGGAGAGAAGCCCAAGCAAGACGCGCCCCGAGGAGCGTCTTGCCAAATGTCAGCACTCGGTCTGACTGAGCGCCTCCAGGAGAGAGGCCCAAGCAAGACGCGCCCCGAGGAGCGTCTTGCCACATATCAACAATGGGTCTGACTGAGGGCCTCCATGAGAGAAGCCCAAGCAAGACGCGCCCCGAGGAGCGTCTTGCCACATTTCACCACTGGGTCTGACTGAGCGCCTCCAGGAGAGAGGCCCAAGCAAGACTCGGCCCGAGGAGCGTCTTGCCACGTGTCAACACTGGGTCTGACTGAGCGTCTCCAGGAGAGAGGCCCAAGCAAGACGCGCCCCGAGGAGCGTCTTGCAACATGTCACCACTGGGTCTGACTGAGCGCCTCCAGGAGAGAGGCCCAATCAAGACGCGCCCCGAGGAGCGTCTTGCCACATGTAAGCACTGGGTCTGACTGAGCGCCTCCAGGAGAGAAGCCCCAGCAAGACGCGCCCCGAGGAGCGTCTTACCACATGTCAGCACTCGGTCTGACTGAACGCCTCCAGGAGAGAAGCCCAAGCAAGACGCGCCCCGAGGAGCGTCTTGCCACTTGTCAGCACTCGGTCTGACTGAGGGCCTCCAGGAGAGAAGCCCAAGCAAGATGCGCCCAAAGGAGCGTCTTGCCACATGTAAACAATGGGTCTGACTCAGGGCCTCCAGGAGAGAAGCCCAAGCAAGACGCGCCCCGAGCAGCGTCTTGCCACATGTCAGCACTCGGTCTGACTGAGCGCCTCCAGGAGAGAGGCCCAAGCAAGACGCGCCCCGAGGAGCGTCTTGCCACATATCAACAATGGGTCTGACTGAGGGCCTCCATGAGAGAAGCCCAAGCACGACGCGCCCCGAGGAGCGTCTTGCCACATTTCACCACTGGGTCTGACTGAGCGCCTCCAGGAGAGAGGCCCAATCAAGACGCGCCCCGAGGAGCGTCTTGTAACATGTAAGCACTGGGTCTGACTGAGCGCCTCCAGGAGAGAAGCCCCAACAAGACGCGCCCCGAGGAGCGTCTTACCACATGTCAGCACTCGGTCTGACTGAACGCCTCCAGGAGAGAAGCCCAAGCAAGACGCGCCCCGATGAGCGTCTTGCCACTTGTCAGCACTGGGTCTGACTGAGCGCCTCCAGGAGAGAGGCCCCAGCAAGACTTGCCCCGAGGAGCGTCTTGACACATGTCAACACTGGGGCTGACAGAGGGCCTCCGGGAGAGAGGCCCAAGCAAGATGCGCCCCGAGGAGCGTCTTGCCACATGTAAACAATGGGTCTGACTGAGGGCCTCCAGGAGAGAAGCACAAGCAAGACGCGCCCCGAGGAGCGTCTTGCCACATGTCAACAATGGGTCTGACTGAGGGCCTCCAGGAGAGAAGCCCAAGCAAGACGCGCCCCGAGGAGTGTCTTGCCACATGTCAGCACTCGGTCTGACTGAGCGCCTCCAGGAGAGAGGCCCAAGCAAGACGCACCCCGAGGAGCGTCTTGACACATGTCAACACTGGGGATGACAGAGGGCCTCCAGGAGAGAGGCCCAAGCAAGAGGCGCCCCAAGGAGCGTCTTGCCACATGTAAACAATGGGTCTGACTGAGGGCCTCCAGGAGAGAAGCCCAAGCAAGACGCGCCCCTAGGAGCGTCTTGCCACATGTCAGCACTCGGTCTGACTGAGCGCCTCCAGGAGAGAGGCCCAAGCAAGACGCGCCCCGAGGAGCGTCTTGCCACATATCAACAATGGGTCTGACTGAGGGCCTCCATGAGAGAAGCCCAAGCAAGACGCGCCCCGATGAGCGTCTTGTCACGTGTCAACACTGGGTCTGACTGAGCATCTCCAGGAGAGAGGCTCAAGCAAGACGCGCCCCAAAGAGCGTCTTGCCACATGTCACCACTGGGTCTGACTGAGCGCCTCCAGGAGAGAGGCCCAAGCAAGACGCGCCCCGAGGAGCGTCTTGCCACATGTCAACAATGGGTCTGACTGAGGGCCTCCAAGAGAGAAGCCTAAGCAAGACGCGCCCCGAGGAGCGTCTTGCACCATGTCAACACTGGGTCTGACTGAGCACCTCCAGGAGAGAGGCCCAAGCAAGACTCGCCCCGAGGAGCGTCTTGCCACATATCAACAATGGGTCTGACTGAGGGCCTCCATGAGAGAAGCCCAAGCAAGACGCGCCCCGAGGAGCGTATTGCCACATGTCAGCACTCGGTCTGACTGAGTGCCTCCAGGAGAGAGGCCCAAGCAAGACGCGCCCCGAGGAGCGTCTTGCCACATATCAACAATGGGTCTGACTGAGGGCCTCCATGAGAGAAGCCCAAGCAAGACGCCCCCCGAGGAGCGTCTTGTCACGTGTCAACACTGGGTCTGACTGAGCGTCTCCAGGAGAGAGGCCCAAGCAAGACGCGCCCCGAGGAGCGTCTTGCCACATGTCACCACTCGGTCTGACTGAGTGCCTCCAGGAGAGAGGCCCAAGCAAGACGCGCCCCGAGGAGCGTCTTGCCACATGTCAACAATGAGTCTGACTGAGGGCCTCCAGGAGAGAAGCCCAAGCAAGACGCGTCCCGAGGAGTGTCTGGCCACATGTCAGCACTCGGTCTGAATGAGCGCCTCCAGGAGAGAGGCCCAAGCAAGACGCGCCCCGAGGAGCGTCTTGCCACATATCAACAATGGGTCTGACTGAGGGCCTCCATGAGAGAAGCCCAAGCAAGACGCGCCCCGAGGAGCGTCTTGTCACGTGTCAACACTGGGTCTGACTGAGCGTCTCCAGGAGAGAGGCCCAAGCAAGACGCGCCCTGAGGAGCTTCTTGCCACATGTCACCACTGGGTCTGACTGAGCACCTCCAGGAGAGAGGCCCAAGCAAGACGCGCCCCGAGGAGCGTCTTGCCACCTGTCAACAATGAGTCTGACTGAGGGCCTCCAGGAGAGAAGCCCAAGCAAGACGCGTCCCGAGGAGTGTCTTGCCACATGTCAGCACTCGGCCTGACTGAGCGCCTCCAGGAGAGAGGCCCAAGCAAGACGCGCCCCGAGGAGCGTCTTGCCACATATCAACAATGGGTCTGAATGAGGGCCTCCATGAGAGAAGCCCAAGCAAGACGCGCCCCGAGGAGCGTCTTGTCACGTGTCAACACTGGGTCTGACTGAGCGTCTCCAGGAGAGAGGCCCAAGCAAGATGCGCCCCGAGGAGCGTCTTGCCACATGTCACCACTGGGTCTGACTGAGCGCCTCCAGGAGAGAAGCCCAAGCAAGACGCGCCCCGAGGAGCGTCTTGCCACATGTCAACAATGAGTCTGACTGAGGGCCTCCAGGAGAGAAGCCCAAGCAAGACGCGTCCCGAGGAGTGTCTTGCCACATGTCAGCACTCGGTCTGACTGAACGCCTCCAGGAGAGAAGCCCCAGCAAGACGCGCCCCGAGGAGCGTCTTGCTACATGTAAGCACTGGGTCTGACTGAGCGCCTCCAGGAGAGAGGCCCCCGCAAGACGCTTCCCGAGGAGCGTCTTGCCTTATGTCAGCACTCGGTCTGACTGAGCGCCTCCAGGAGAGAGTTCCAAGCAAGACGCACCCCGAGGAGCGTCTTGCCACATGACAACAATGGGTCTGACTGAGGGCCTCCAGGAGAGAAGCCCAAGCAAGACGCGCCCCGAGGAGCGTCTTGCCACATGTCAGCACTCGGTCTGACTGAGCGCCTCCAGGAGAGAGGCCCAAGCAAGACGCACCCCGAGGAGCGTCTTGACACATGTCAACACTGGGGCTGACAGAGGGCCTCCAGGAGAGAGGCCCAAGCAAGATGCGCCCCGAGGAGCGTCTTGCCAAATGTGAACAATGGGTCTGACTGAGGGCCTCCAGGAGAGAAGCCCAAGCAAGACGCGCCCCGAGGAGCGTCTTGCCACATGTCAACAATGGGTCTGACTGAGGGCCTCCAGGAGAGAAGCCCAAGCAAGACGCGCCCCGAGCAGCGTCTTGCCACATGTCAGCACTCGGTCTGACTGAGCGCCTCCAGGAGAGAGGCCCAAGCAAGACGCGCCCCGAGGAGCGTCTTGCCACATATCAACAATGGGTCTGACTGAGGGCCTCCATGAGAGAAGCCCAAGCAAGACGCGCCCCGAGGAGCGTCTTGCCACGTGTCACCACTGGGTCTGACTGAGCGCCTCCAGGAGAGAGGCCCAAGCAAGACGCGCCCCGAGGAGCGTCTTGCCACGTGTCAACACTGGGTCTGAATGAGCGTCTCCAGGAGAGAGGCCCAAGCAAGACGCGCCCCGAGGAGCGTCTTGCCACATGTCACCACTGGGTCTGACTGAGCGCCTCCAGGAGAGAGGCCCAAGCAAGACGCGCCCCGAGGAGCGTCTTACCACATGTCAGCACTGGGTCTGACTGAGCGCCTCCAGGAGAGAGGCCCCAGCAAGACGCGCCCCGAGGAGCGTCTTGACACATGTCAACACTGGGGCTGACAGAGGGCCTCCGGGAGAGAGGCCCAAGCAAGATGCGCCCCGAGGAGCGTCTTGCCACATGTCAACAATGGGTCTGACTGAGGGCCTCCAGGAGAGAAGCACAAGCAAGACGCGCCCCGAGGAGCGTCTTGCCACATGTCAGCACTCGGTCTGACTGAGCGCCTCCAGGAGAGAGGTCCAAGCAAGACGCGCCCCGAGGAGCGTCTTGCCACATATCAACAATGGGTCTGACTGAGGGCCTCCATGAGAGAAGCCCAAGCAAGACGCGCCCCGATGAGCGTCTTGTCACGTGTCAACACTGGGTCTGACTGAGCATCTCCAGGAGAGAGGCTCAAGCAAGACGCGCCCCGAAGAGCGTCTTGCCACATGTCACCACTGGGTCTGACTGAGCGCCTCCAGGAGAGAGGCCCAAGCAAGACGCGCCCCGAGGAGCGTCTTGCCACATGTAAGCACTGGGTCTGACTGAGCGCCTCCAGGAGAGAGGCCCCAGCAAGACGCGCCCCGAGGAGCGTCTTGCCTTATGTCAGCACTCGGTCTGACTGAGCGCCTCCAGGAGAGAGGCCCAAGCAAGACGCGCCCCGAGGAGCGTCTTGCCACATGTCAACAATGGGTCTGACTGAGGGCCTCCAGGAGAGAAGCCCAAGCAAGACGCGCCCCGAGGAGCGTCTTGCCACATGTCAACAATGGGTCTGACTGAGGGCCTCCAAGAGAGAAGCCTAAGCAAGACGCGCCCCGAGGAGCGTCTTGCACCATGTCAACACTGGGTCTGACTGAGCACCTCCAGGAGAGAGGCCCAAGCAAGACTCGCCCCGAGGAGCGTCTTGCCACATATCAACAATGGGTCTGACTGAGGGCCTCCATGAGAGAAGCCCAAGCAAGACGCGCCCCGAGGAGCGTCTTGCCACATGTCAGCACTCGGTCTGACTGAGCGCCTCCAGGAGAGAGGCCCAAGCAAGACGCACCCCGAGGAGCGTCTTGACACATGTCAACACTGGGGCTGACAGAGGGCCTCCAGGAGAGAGGCCCAAGCAAGATGCGCCCCGAGGAGCGTCTTGCCACATGTGAACACTGGGGCTGACAGAGGGCCTCCAGGAGAGAGGCCCAAGCAAGATGCGCCCCAAGGAGCGTCTTGCCACATGTAAACAATGGGTCTGACTGAGTGCCTCCAGGAGAGAAGCCCAAGCAAGACGCGCCCCGAGGAGCGTCTTGCCACATGGCAGCACTCGGACTGACTGAGCGCCTCCAGGAGAGAGGCCCAAGCAAGACGCGCCCCGAGGAGCGTCTTGCCACATATCAACAATGGGTCTGACTGAGGGCCTCCATGAGAGAAGCCCAAGCAAGACGCGCCCCGAGGAGCGTCTTGTCACGTGTCAACACTGGGTCTGACTGAGCATCTCCAGGAGAGAGGCTCAAGCAAGACGCGCCCCGAAGAGCGTCTTGCCACATGTCACCACTGGGTCTGACTGAGCGCCTCCAGGAGAGAGGCCCAAGCAAGACGCGCCCCGAGGAGCGTCTTGCCACATGTAAGCACTGGGTCTGACTGAGCGCCTCCAGGAGAGAGGCCCCAGCAAGACGCGCCCCGAGGAGCGTCTTGCCTTATGTCAACACTCGGTCTGACTGAGCGCCTCCAGGAGAGAGGCCCAAGCAAGACGCGCCCCGAGGAGCGTCTTGCCACATATCAACAATGGGTCTGACTGAGGGCCTCCATGAGAGAAGCCCAAGCAAGACGCGCCCCGAGGAGCGTCTTGCCACATGTCAGCACTCGGTCTGACTGAGCGCCTCCAGGAGAGAGGCCCCAGCAAGACGCACCCCGAGGAGCGTCTTGCCTTATGTCAGCACTCGGTCTGACTGAGCGCCTCCAGGAGAGAGGCCCAAGCAAGACGCGCCCCGAGGAGCGTCTTGCCACATGTCAACAATGGGTCTGACTGAGGGCCTCCAAGAGAGAAGCCTAAGCAAGACGCGCCCCGAGGAGCGTCTTGCACCATGTCAACACTGGGTCTGACTGAGCACCTCCAGGAGAGAGGCCCAAGCAAGACTTGCCCCGAGGAGCGTCTTGCCACATATCAACAATGGGTCTGACTGAGGGCCTCCATGGGAGAAGCCCAAGCAAGACGCGCCCCGAGGAGCGTCTTGCCACATGTCAGCACTCGGTCTGACTGAGCGCCTCCAGGAGAGAGGCCCAAGCAAGACGCGCCCCGAGGAGCGTCTTGCCACATATCAACAATGGGTCTGACTTAGCGCCTCCAGGAGAGAGGCCCAAGCAAGATGCGCCCCGAGGAGCGTCTTGCCACGTGTCACCACTGGGTCTGACTGAGCTCCTCCAGGAGAGAGGCCCAAGCAAGACGCGCCCCGTGGAGCGTCTTGCCACGTGTCACCACTGGGTCTGATTGAGCACCTCCAGGAGAGAGGCCCCAGCAAGAAGCGCCCCGAGGAGCATCTTGCCTTATGTCAGCACTCGGTCTGACTGAGCGCCTCCAGGAGAGAGGCCCAAGCAAGACGTGCCCCGAGGAGCGTCTTGCCACATGTCAACAATGGGTCTGACTGAGGGCCTCCAGGAGAGAAGCCGAAGCAAGACGCGCCCCGAGGAGCGTCTTGCCACATGTCAACACTGGGTCTGACTGAGGGCCTCCAGGAGAGAGGCCCAAATAAGACGCGCCCCGAGGAGCGTCTTGCCACATGTCAACACTGGGTCTGACTGAGGGCCTCCAGGAGAGAAGCCCAAGCAAGATGCGCCCCGAGGAGCGTCTTGCCACATGTCAGCACTCGGTCTGACTGAGCGCCTCCAGGAGAGAGGCCCAAGCAAGACGCGCCCCGAGGAGCGTCTTGCCACATGTCTCCTCTGGGTCTGACTGAGCGCCTCCAGGAGAGAGGCCCAAGCAAGACGTGCCCCGAGGAGCATCTTGCCACATGTCAACACTGGGTCTGACTGAGTGCCTCCATGAGAGAAGCCCCAGCAAGACGCGCCCCGAGGAGCGTCTTGCCACATGTCAACACTGGGTCTGACTGAGCACCTCCAGGAGAGAGGCCCAAGCAAGACGCGCCCCGAGGAGCGTCTTGCCACATGTCAACACTGGGTCTGACTGAGCGCCTCCAGGAGAGAGGCGCAAGCAAGAAACGCCCGAGGAGCGTCTTGACACATGTCAACACTGGGTCTGACTGAGCGCCTCCAGGAGAGAGGCCCCAGCAAGACGAGCCCCGAGGAGCGTCTTGCCACATGTCAGCACTCGGTCTGACTGAGTGCCTCCAGGAGTGAGGCCCAAGCAATACGCGCCCCGAGGAGCGTCTTGCCACATGTCACCACTGGGTCTGAATGAGCGCCTCCAGGAGAGAGGCCCAAGCAAGACGCGCCCCGAGGAGCGTCTTGCCACATGTCAGCACTGGGTCTGACCGCGCGCCTCCAGGAGAGAGGCCCCATTAAGACGCGCCCCGAGGAGCGTCTTGCCTTATGTCAGCACTCGGTCTGACTGAGCGCCTCCAGGAGAGAGGCCCAAGCAAGACGCGCCCCGAGGAGCGTCTTGCCACATGTCAACAATGGGTCTGACTGAGGGCCTCCAGGAGAGAGGCCCAAGCAAGATGCGCCGGGAGGAGCGTCTTGCCACATGTCAACACTGGGTCTGACAGAGGGCCTCCAGGAGAGAGGCCCAAGCAAGACACGCCCCGAGGAGCGTCTTGCCACATGTCACCTCTGGTTCTGACTGAGCGCCTCCAGGAGAGAGGCCCAAGCAAGACGCGCCCCGAGGAGCGTCTTGTCACATGTCAACACCCGGTCTGTCTGAGCGCCTCCAGGAGAGAAGCCCAAGCAAGACGCGCCCCGAGGAGCGTCTTGCCACATGTCAACAATGGGTCTGACTGAGGGCCTCCAGGAAAGAAGCCCAAGCAAGACGCGCCCCGAGGAGCGTCTTGAGACATGTCAACACTGGGTCTGACAGAGGGCCTCCAGGAGAGAGGCCCAAGCAAGACGCGCCCCGAGGAGTGTCTTGCCACATGTCACCACTTGGTCTGACTGAGCGCCTCCAGGAGAGAGGCCCAAGCAAAACGCGCCCCGGGGAGCGTCAGGCCATATGTCACTACTCAGTCTGAATGAGCGCCTCCAGGAGAGAGGCCCCATTAAGACGCGCCCCGAGGAGCGTCTTGCCTTATGTCAGCACTCGGTCTGACTGAGCGCCTCCAGGAGAGAGGCCCAAGCAAGACGCGCCCCGAGGAGCGTCTTGCCACATGTCAACAATGGGTCTGACTGAGGGCCTCCAGGAGAGAGGCCCAAGCAAGATGCGCCGGGAGGAGCGTCTTGCCACATGTCAACACTGGGTCTGACAGAGGGCCTCCAGGAGAGAGGCCCAAGCAAGACACGCCCCGAGGAGCGTCTTGCCACATGTCACCTCTGGTTCTGACTGAGCGCCTCCAGGAGAGAGGCCCAAGCAAGACGCGCCCCGAGGAGCGTCTTGTCACATGTCAACACCCGGTCTGTCTGAGCGCCTCCAGGAGAGAAGCCCAAGCAAGACGCGCCCCGAGGAGCGTCTTGCCACATGTCAACAATGGGTCTGACTGAGGGCCTCCAGGAAAGAAGCCCAAGCAAGACGCGCCCCGAGGAGCGTCTTGAGACATGTCAACACTGGGTCTGACAGAGGGCCTCCAGGAGAGAGGCCCAAGCAAGACGCGCCCCGAGGAGTGTCTTGCCACATGTCACCACTTGGTCTGACTGAGCGCCTCCAGGAGAGAGGCCCAAGCAAAACGCGCCCCGGGGAGCGTCAGGCCATATGTCACTACTCAGTCTGAATGAGCGCCTCCAGGAGAGAGGCCCCATTAAGACGCGCCCCATAGAGCGTCTTGCCTTATGTCAGCACTCGGTCTGACTGAGCGCCTCCAGGAGAGAGGCCCAAGCAAGACGCGCCCCGAGGAGCGTCTTGCCACATGTCAACAATGGGTCTGACTGAGGGCCTCCAGGAGAGAGGCCCAAGCAAGATGCGCCGGGAGGAGCGTCTTGCCACATGTCAACACTGGGTCTGACAGAGGGCCTCCAGGAGAGAGGCCCAAGCAAGACACGCCCCGAGGAGCGTCTTGCCACATGTCACCTCTGGTTCTGACTGAGCGCCTCCAGGAGAGAGGCCCAAGCAAGACGCGCCCCGAGGAGCGTCTTGTCACATGTCAACACCCGGTCTGTCTGAGCGCCTCCAGGAGAGAAGCCCAAGCAAGACGCGCCCCGAGGAGCGTCTTGCCACATGTCAACAATGGGTCTGACTGAGGGCCTCCAGGAAAGAAGCCCAAGCAAGACGCGCCCCGAGGAGCGTCTTGAGACATGTCAACACTGGGTCTGACAGAGGGCCTCCAGGAGAGAGGCCCAAGCAAGACGCGCCCCGAGGAGTGTCTTGCCACATGTCACCACTTGGTCTGACTGAGCGCCTCCAGGAGAGAGGCCCAAGCAAAACGCGCCCCGGGGAGCGTCAGGCCATATGTCACTACTCAGTCTGAATGAGCGCCTCCAGGAGAGAGGCCCAAGCAAGACGTTCCCCGAGGAGCGTCTTGCCACATGTCAGCACTGGGTCTGACCGCGCGCCTCCAGGAGAGAGGCCCCATTAAGACGCGCCCCGAGGAGCGTCTTGCCTTATGTCAGCACTCGGTCTGACTGAGCGCCTCCAGGAGAGAGGCCCAAGCAAGACGCGCCCCGAGGAGCGTCTTGCCACATGTCAACAATGGGTCTGACTGAGGGCCTCCAGGAGAGAGGCCCAAGCAAGATTCGCCGGGAGGAGCGCCTTGCCACATTTCAACACTGGGTCTGACAGAGGGCCTCCAGGAGAGAGGCCCAAGCAAGACACGCCCCGAGGAGCGTCTTGCCACATGTCACCTCTGGTTCTGACTGAGCGCCTCCAGGAGAGAGGCCCAAGCAAGACGCGCCCCGAGGAGCGTCTTGTCACATGTCAACACCCGGTCTGTCTGAGCGCCTCCAGGAGAGAAGCCCAAGCAAGACGCGCCCCGAGGAGCGTCTTGCCACATGTCAACAATGGGTCTGACTGAGGGCCTCCAGGAAAGAAGCCCAAGCAAGACGCGCCCCGAGGAGCGTCTTGAGACATGTCAACACTGGGTCTGACAGAGGGCCTCCAGGAGAGAGGCCCAAGCAAGACGCGCCCCGAGGAGTGTCTTGCCACATGTCACCACTTGGTCTGACTGAGCGCCTCCAGGAGAGAGGCCCAAGCAACACGCGCCCCGGGGAGCGTCAGGCCATATGTCACTACTCAGTCTGACTGAGCGCCTCCAGGAGAGAGGCCCAAGCAAGACGCGCCCCGAGGAGCGTCTTGCCACGTGTCAACACTGGGTCTGATTGAGGGCCTTCCTGAGAGAGGCCCAAGCAAGACGCGCCCCGAGGAGCGTCTTGCCACATGTCAACAATGGTTCTTACTGAGGGCCTCCGGGAGAGAAGCCCAAGCAAGACGCGCCCCGAGGAGCTTCTTGCCACATGTCATCACTCGGTCTGACTGAGCGCCTCCAGGAGAGAGGCCAAAGCAAGACGCACCCCGAGGAGCGTCTTGACACATGTCAACACTGGGTCTGACAGAGGGCCTCCATGAGAGAGGCCCAAGCAAGACGCGCCCCGAGGAGTGTCTTGCCAAATGTCAACACTGGGTCTGACTGAGCGCCTTTGGGAGAGAGGTCCAAGAAAGACGCGCCCCGAGGAGCGTCTTGCCACATGTCACTACTGGGTCTGACTGAGCGCCTCAGGGAGAGAGGTCCAAGCAAGACGCGCCCCGAGGAGCGTCTTGCCACATGTCACTACTCGGTCTGACTGAGCGCCTCAGGGAGAGAGGTCCAAGCAAGACGTGCCCCGAGGAACGTCTTGCCACATGTCAACAATGGGTCTGACTGAGGGCCTCCAGGAGAGAAGCCCAAGCAAGACGCGCCCCGAGGAGCGTCTTGCCACATGTCAACACTGGGTCTGACTGAGCGCCTCCAGGAGAGAGGCCCAAGCAAGACACGCCCCGAGGAGCGTCTTGACACATGTCAACACTGGGTCTGACTGAGGGCCTCCATGAGAGAAGCCCAAGCAAGACGCGCCCCGAGGAGTGTCTTGCCACATGTCAACACTCTGACAGAGGGCATCCAGGAGAGAGGCCCAAGCAATACGCGCCCCGAGGAGCGTCTTGCCACATGTCACCACTGGGTCTGACTGAGCGCCTCCAGGAGAGAGACCCAACCAAGACGCGACCTGAGGAGCGTCTTGCCACATGTCAGCACTCGGTCTGACTGAGCGCCTCCAGGAGAGAGGCCCAAGCAAGACGCACCCCGAGGAGCGTCTTGACACATGTCAACACTGGGGATGACAGAGGGCCTCCAGGAGAGAGGCCCAAGCAAGAGGCGCCCCAAGGAGCATCTTGCCACATGTAAACAATGGGTCTGACTGAGGGCCTCCAGGAGAGAAGCCCAAGCAAGACGCGCCCCGAGGAGCGTCTTGCCACATGTCAGCACTCGGTCTGACTGAGCGCCTCCAGGAGAGAGGTCCAAGCAAGACGCGCCCCGAGGAGCGTCTTGCCACATATCAACAATGGGTCTGACTGAGGGCCTCCATGAGAGAATCCCAAGCAAGACGCGCCCCGATGAGCGTCTTGTCACGTGTCAACACTGGGTCTGACTGAGCATCTCCAGGAGAGAGGCTCAAGCAAGACGCGCCCCGAAGAGCGTCTTGCCACATGTCACCACTGGGTCTGACTGAGCGCCTCCAGGAGAGAGGCCCAAGCAAGACGCGCCCCGAGGAGCGTCTTGCCACATGTAAGCACTGGGTCTGACTGAGCGCCTCCAGGAGAGAGGCCCAAGCAAGACGCGCCCCGAGGAGCGTCTTGCCACATGTCAACAATGGGTCTGACTGAGGGCCTCCAGGAGAGAAGCCCAAGCAAGACGCGCCCCGAGGAGCGTCTTGCCACATGTCAACAATGGGTCTGACTGAGGGCCTCCAAGAGAGAAGCCTAAGCAAGACGCGCCCCGAGGAGCGTCTTGCACCATGTCAACACTGGGTCTGACTGAGCACCTCCAGGAGAGAGGCCGAAGCAAGACTCGCCCCGAGGAGCGTCTTGCCACATATCAACAATGGGTCTGACTGAGGGCCTCCATGAGAGAAGCCCAAGCAAGACGCGCCCCGAGGAGCGTCTTGCCACATGTCAGCACTCGGTCTGACTGAGCGCCTCCAGGAGAGAGGCCCAAGCAAGACGCACCCTGAGGAGCGTCTTGACACATGTCAACACTGGGGCTGACAGAGGGCCTCCAGGAGAGAGGCCCAAGCAAGATGCGCCCCGAGGAGCGTCTTGCCACATGTGAACACTGGGGCTGACAGAGGGCCTCCAGGAGAGAGGCCCAAGCAAGATGCGCCCCAAGGAGCGTCTTGCCACATGTAAACAATGGGTCTGACTGAGTGCCTCCAGGAGAGAAGCCCAAGCAAGACGCGCCCCGAGGAGCGTCTTGCCACATGGCAGCACTCGGACTGACTGAGCGCCTCCAGGAGAGAGGCCCAAGCAAGACGCGCCCCGAGGAGCGTCTTGCCACATATCAACAATGGGTCTGACTGAGGGCCTCCATGAGAGAAGCCCAAGCAAGACGCGCCCCGAGGAGCGTCTTGTCACGTGTCAACACTGGGTCTGACTGAGCATCTCCAGGAGAGAGGCTCAAGCAAGACGCGCCCCGAAGAGCGTCTTGCCACATGTCACCACTGGGTATGACTGAGCGCCTCCAGGAGAGAGGCCCAAGCAAGACGCGCCCCGAGGAGCGTCTTGCCACATGTAAGCACTGGGTCTGACTGAGCGCCTCCAGGAGAGAGGCCCCAGCAAGACGCGCCCCGAGGAGCGTCTTGCCTTATGTCAACACTCGGTCTGACTGAGCGCCTCCAGGAGAGAGGCCCAAGCAAGACGCGCCCCGAGGAGCGTCTTGCCACATATCAACAATGGGTCTGACTGAGGGCCTCCATGAGAGAAGCCCAAGCAAGACGCGCCCCGAGGAGCGTCTTGCCACATGTCAGCACTCGGTCTGACTGAGCGCCTCCAGGAGAGAGGCCCCAGCAAGACGCAACCCGAGGAGCGTCTTGCCTTATGTCAGCACTCGGTCTGACTGAGCGCCTCCAGGAGAGAGGCCCAAGCAAGACGCGCCCCGAGGAGCGTCTTGCCACATGTCAACAATGGGTCTGACTGAGGGCCTCAAAGAGAGAAGCCTAAGCAAGACGCGCCCCGAGGAGCGTCTTGCACCATGTCAACACTGGGTCTGACTGAGCACCTCCAGGAGAGAGGCCCAAGCAAGACTCGCCCCGAGGAGCGTCTTGCCACATATCAACAATGGGTCTGACTGAGGGCCTCCATGGGAGAAGCCCAAGCAAGACGCGCCCCGAGGAGCGTCTTGCCACATGTCAGCACTCGGTCTGACTGAGCGCCTCCAGGAGAGAGGCCCAAGCAAGACGCGCCCCGAGGAGCGTCTTGCCACATATCAACAATGGGTCTGACTTAGCGCCTCCAGGAGAGAGGCCCAAGCAAGATGCGCCCCGAGGAGCGTCTTGCCACGTGTCACCACTGGGTCTGACTGAGCTCCTCCAGGAGAGAGGCCCAAGCAAGACGCGCCCCGTGGAGCGTCTTGCCACGTGTCACCACTGGGTCTGATTGAGCACCTCCAGGAGAGAGGCCCCAGCAAGACGCGCCCCGAGGAGCATCTTGCCTTATGTCAGCACTCGGTCTGACTGAGCGCCTCCAGGAGAGAGGCCCAAGCAAGACCCGCCCCGAGGAGCGTCTTGCCACATGTCACTACTCGGTCTAACTGAGCTCCTCCAGGAGAGAGGTCCAAGCAAGACGCGCCCCGAGGAGCGTCTTGCCACATGTCACTACTCGGTGTGACTGAGCGCCTCCAGGTGAGAGGCCCAAGCAAGACGTGCCCCGAGGAGCGTCTTGCCACATGTCAACAATGGGTCTGACTGAGGGCCTCCAGGAGAGAAGCCGAAGCAAGACGCGCCCCGAGGAGCGTCTTGCCACATGTCAACACTGGGTCTGACTGAGGGCCTCCAGGAGAGAGGCCCAAATAAGACGCGCCCCGAGGAGCGTCTTGCCACATGTCAACACTGGGTCTGACTGAGGGCCTCCAGGAGAGAAGCCCAAGCAAGATGCGCCCCGAGGAGCGTCTTGCCACATGTCAGCACTCGGTCTGACTGAGCGCCTCCAGGAGAGAGGCCCAAGCAAGACGCGCCCCGAGGAGCGTCTTGCCACATGTCTCCTATGGGTCTGACTGAGCGCCTCCAGGAGAGAGGCCCAAGCAAGACGTGCCCCGAGGAGCATCTTGCAACATGTCAACACTGGGTCTGACTGAGTGCCTCCATGAGAGAAGCCCCAGCAAGACGCGCCCCGAGGAGCGTCTTGCCACATGTCAACACTGGGTCTGACTGAGCACCTCCAGGAGAGAGGCCCAAGCAAGACGCGCCCCGAGGAGCGTCTTGCCACATGTCAACACTGGGTCTGACTGAGCGCCTCCAGGGGAGAGGCCCGAGGAGCGTCTTGCCACATGTCACCTCTGGGTCTGACTGAGCGCCTCCAGGAGAGAGGCGCAAGCAAGAAACGCCCGAGGAGCGTCTTGACACATGTCAACACTGGGTCTGACTGAGCGCCTCCAGGAGAGAGGCCCCAGCAAGACGAGCCCCGAGGAGCGTCTTGCCACATGTCAGCACTCGGTCTGACTGAGTGCCTCCAGGAGTGAGGCCCAAGCAATACGCGCCCCGAGGAGCGTCTTGCCACATGTCACCACTGGGTCTGAATGAGCGCCTCCAGGAGAGAGGCCCAAGCAAGACGCGCCCCGAGGAGCGTCTTGCCACATGTCAGCACTGGGTCTGACCGCGCGCCTCCAGGAGAGAGGCCCCATTAAGACGCGCCCCGAGGAGCGTCTTGCCTTATGTCAGCACTCGGTCTGACTGAGCGCCTCCAGGAGAGAGGCCCAAGCAAGACGCGCCCCGAGGAGCGTCTTGCCACATGTCAACAATGGGTCTGACTGAGGGCCTCCAGGAGAGAGGCCCAAGCAAGATGCGCCGGGAGGAGCGTCTTGCCACATGTCAACACTGGGTCTGACAGAGGGCCTCCAGGAGAGAGGCCCAAGCAAGACACGCCCCGAGGAGCGTCTTGCCAACTGTCACCTCTGGTTCTGACTGAGCGCCTCCAGGAGAGAGGCCCAAGCAAGACGCGCCCCGAGGAGCGTCTTGTCACATGTCAACACCCGGTCTGTCTGAGCGCCTCCAGGAGAGAAGCCCAAGCAAGACGCGCCCCGAGGAGCGTCTTGCCACATGTCAACAATGGGTCTGACTGAGGGCCTCCAGGAAAGAAGCCCAAGCAAGACGCGCCCCGAGGAGCGTCTTGAGACATGTCAACACTGGGTCTGACAGAGGGCCTCCAGGAGAGAGGCCCAAGCAAGACACGCCCCGAGGAGTGTCTTGCCACATGTCACCACTTGGTCTGACTGAGCGCCTCCAGGAGAGATGCCCAAGCAAAACGCGCCCCGGGGAGCGTCAGGCCATATGTCACTACTCAGTCTGAATGAGCGCCTCCAGGAGAGAGGCCCAAGCAAGACGCGCCCCGAGGAGCGTCTTGCCACATGTCAGCACTGGGTCTGACCGCGCGCCTCCAGGAGAGAGGCCCCATTAAGACGCGCCCCGAGGAGCGTCTTGCCTTATGTCAGCACTCGGTCTGACTGAGCGCCTCCAGGAGAGAGGCCCAAGCAAGACGCGCCCCGAGGAGCGTCTTGCCACATGTCAACAATGGGTCTGACTGAGGGCCTCCAGGAGAGAGGCCCAAGCAAGATGCGCCGGGAGGAGCGTCTTGCCACATGTCAACACTGGGTCTGACAGAGGGCCTCCAGGAGAGAGGCCCAAGCAAGACACGCCCCGAGGAGCGTCTTGCCACATGTCACCTCTGGTTCTGACTGAGCGCCTCCAGGAGAGAGGCCCAAGCAAGACGCGCCCCGAGGAGCGTCTTGTCACATGTCAACACCCGGTCTGTCTGAGCGCCTCCAGGAGAGAAGCCCAAGCAAGACGCGCCCCGAGGAGCGTCTTGCCACATGTCAACAATGGGTCTGACTGAGGGCCTCCAGGAAAGAAGCCCAAGCAAGACGCGCCCCGAGGAGCGTCTTGAGACATGTCAACACTGGGTCTGACAGAGGGCCTCCAGGAGAGAGGCCAAAGCAAGACGCGCCCCGAGGAGTGTCTTGCCACATGTCACCACTTGGTCTGACTGAGCGCCTCCAGGAGAGAGGCCCAAGCAACACGCGCCCCGGGGAGCGTCAGGCCATATGTCACTACTCAGTCTGACTGAGCGCCTCCAGGAGAGAGGCCCAAGCAAGACGCGCCCCGAGGAGCGTCTTGCCACGTGTCAACACTGGGTCTGATTGAGGGCCTTCCTGAGAGAGGCCCAAGCAAGACGCGTCCCGAGGAGCGTCTTGCCACATGTCAACAATGGTTCTTACTGAGGGCCTCCGGGAGAGAAGCCCAAGCAAGATGCGCCCCGAGGAGCTTCTTGCCACATGTCATCACTCGGTCTGACTGAGCGCCTCCAGGAGAGAGGCCAAAGCAAGACGCACCCCGAGGAGCGTCTTGACACATGTCAACACTGGGTCTGACAGAGGGCCTCCATGAGAGAGGCCCAAGCAAGACGCGCCCCGAGGAGTGTCTTGCCAAATGTCAACACTGGGTCTGACTGAGCGCCTCAGGGAGAGAGGTCCAAGAAAGACGCGCCCCGAGGAGCGTCTTGCCACATGTCACTACTCGGTCTGACTGAGCGCCTCAGGGAGAGAGGTCCAAGCAAGACGCGCCCCGAGGAGCGTCTTGCCACATGTCTCTACTCGGTCTGACTGAGCGCCTCAGGGAGAGAGGTCCAAGCAAGACGTGCCCCGAGGAATGTCTTGCCACATGTCAACAATGGGTCTGACTGAGGGCCTCCAGGAGAGAAGCCCAAGCAAGACGCGCCCCGAGGAGCGTCTTGCCACATGTCAACACTGGGTCTGACTGAGCGCCTCCAGGAGAGAGGCCCAAGCAAGACACGCCCCGAGGAGCGTCTTGACACATGTCAACACTGGGTCTGACTGAGGGCCTCCATGAGAGAAGCCCAAGCAAGACGCGCCCCGAGGAGTGTCTTGCCACATGTCAACACTCTGACAGAGGGCATCCAGGAGAGAGGCCCAAGCAATACGCGCCCCGAGGAGCGTCTTGCCACATGTCACCACTGGGTCTGACTGAGCGCCTCCAGGAGAGAGACCCAACCAAGACGCGCCCTGAGGAGCGTCTTGCCACATGTCAGCACTCGGTCTGACTGAGCGCCTCCAGGAGAGAGGCCCAAGCAAGACGCGCCCCGAGGAGAGTCTTGACACATGTCAACACTGGGGATGACAGAGGGCCTCCAGGAGAGAGGCCCAAGCAAGAGGCGCCCCAAGGAGCGTCTTGCCCCATGTAAACAATGGGTCTGACTGAGGGCCTCCAGGAGAGAAGCCCAATCAAGACGCGCCCCGAGGAGCGTCTTGCCACATGTCAGCACTCGGTCTGACTGAGCGCCTCCAGGAGAGAGGTCCAAGCAAGACGCGCCCCGAGGAGCGTCTTGCCGCATATCAACAATGGGTCTAACTGAGGGCCTCCATGAGAGAAGCCCAAGCAAGACGCGCCCCGATGAGCGTCTTGTCACGTGTCAACACTGGGTCTGACTGAGCATCTCCAGGAGAGAGGCTCAAGCAAGACGCGCCCCGAAGAGCGTCTTGCCACATGTCACCACTGGGTCTGACTGAGCGCCTCCAGGAGAGAGGCCCAAGCAAGACGCGCCCCGAGGAGCGTCTTGCCACATGTAAGCACTGGGTCTGACTGAGCGCCTCCAGGAGAGAGGCCCCAGCAAGACGCGCCCCGAGGAGCGTCTTGCCTTATGTCAGCACTCGGTCTGACTGAGCGCCTCCAGGAGAGAGGCCCAAGCAAGACGCGCCCCGAGGAGCGTCTTGCCACATGTCAACAATGGGTCTGACTGAGGGCCTCCATGAGAGAAGCCCAAGCAAGACGCGCCCCGAGGAGTGTCTTGCCACATGTCAACACTCTGACAGAGGGCATCCAGGAGAGAGGCCCAAGCAATACGCGCCCCGAGGAGCGTCTTGCCACATGTCACCACTGGGTCTGACTGAGCGCCTCCAGGAGAGAGACCCAACCAAGACGCGCCCTGAGGAGCGTCTTGCCACATGTCAGCACTCGGTCTGACTGAGCGCCTCCAGGAGAGAGGCCCAAGCAAGACGCGCCCCGAGGAGAGTCTTGACACATGTCAACACTGGGGATGACAGAGGGCCTCCAGGAGAGAGGCCCAAGCAAGAGGCGCCCCAAGGAGCGTCTTGCCCCATGTAAACAATGGGTCTGACTGAGGGCCTCCAGGAGAGAAGCCCAATCAAGACGCGCCCCGAGGAGCGTCTTGCCACATGTCAGCACTCGGTCTGACTGAGCGCCTCCAGGAGAGAGGTCCAAGCAAGACGCGCCCCGAGGAGCGTCTTGCCACATATCAACAATGGGTCTAACTGAGGGCCTCCATGAGAGAAGCCCAAGCAAGACGCGCCCCGATGAGCGTCTTGTCACGTGTCAACACTGGGTCTGACTGAGCATCTCCAGGAGAGAGGCTCAAGCAAGACGCGCCCCGAAGAGCGTCTTGCCACATGTCACCACTGGGTCTGACTGAGCGCCTCCAGGAGAGAGGCCCAAGCAAGACGCGCCCCGAGGAGCGTCTTGCCACATTTAAGCACTGGGTCTGACTGAGCGCCTCCAGGAGAGAGGCCCCAGCAAGACGCGCCCCGAGGAGCGTCTTGCCTTATGTCAGCACTCGGTCTGACTGAGCGCCTCCAGGAGAGAGGCCCAAGCAAGACGCGCCCCGAGGAGCATCTTGCCACATGTCAACAATGGGTCTGACTGAGGGCCTCAAGGAGAGAAGCCCAAGCAAGACGCGCCCCGAGGAGCGTCTTGCCACATGTCAACAATGGGTCTGACTGAGGGCCTCCAAGAGAGAAGCCTAAGCAAGACGCGCCCCGAGGAGCGTCTTGCACCATGTCAACACTGGGTCTGACTGAGCACCTCCAGGAGAGAGGCCCAAGCAAGACTCGCCCCGAGGAGCGTCTTGCCACATATCAACAATGGGTCTGACTGAGGGCCTCCATGAGAGAAGCCCAAGCAAGACGCGCCCCGAGGAGCGTCTTGCCACATGTCAGCACTCGGTCTGACTGAGCGCCTCCAGGAGAGAGGCCCAAGCAAGACGCACCCCGAGGAGCGTCTTGACACATGTCAACACTGGGGCTGACAGAGGGCCTCCAGGAGAGAGGCCCAAGCAAGATGCGCCCCGAGGAGCGTCTTGCCACATGTGAACACTGGGGCTGACAGAGGGCCTCCAGGAGAGAGGCCCAAGCAAGATGCGCCCCAAGGAGCGTCTTGCCACATGTAAACAATGGGTCTGACTGAGTGCCTCCAGGAGAGAAGCCCAAGCAAGACGCGCCCCGAGGAGCGTCTTGCCACATGGCAGCACTCGGACTGACTGAGCGCCTCCAGGAGAGAGGCCCAAGCAAGACGCGCCCCGAGGAGCGTCTTGCCACATATCAACAATGGGTCTGACTGAGGGCCTCCATGAGAGAAGCCCAAGCAAGACGCGCCCCGAGGAGCGTCTTGTCACGTGTCAACACTGGGTCTGACTGAGCATCTCCAGGAGAGAGGCTCAAGCAAGACGCGCCCCGAAGAGCGTCTTGCCACATGTCACCACTGGGTCTGACTGAGCGCCTCCAGGAGAGAGGCCCAAGCAAGACGCGCCCCGAGGAGCGTCTTGCCACATGTAAGCACTGGGTCTGACTGAGCGCCTCCAGGAGAGAGGCCCCAGCAAGACGCGCCCCGAGGAGCGTCTTGCCTTATGTCAACACTCGGTCTGACTGAGCGCCTCCAGGAGAGAGGCCCAAGCAAGACGCGCCCCGAGGAGCGTCTTGCCACATATCAACAATGGGTCTGACTGAGGGCCTCCATGAGAGAAGCCCAAGCAAGACGCGCCCCGAGGAGCGTCTTGCCACATGTCAGCACTCGGTCTGACTGAGCGCCTCCAGGAGAGAGGCCCCAGCAAGACGCACCCCGAGGAGCGTCTTGCCTTATGTCAGCACTCGGTCTGACTGAGCGCCTCCAGGAGAGAGGCCCAAGCAAGACGCGCCCCGAGGAGCGTCTTGCCACAAGTCAACAATGGGTCTGACTGAGGGCCTCCAAGAGAGAAGCCTAAGCAAGACGCGCCCCGAGGAGCGTCTTGCACCATGTCAACACTGGGTCTGACTGAGCACCTCCAGGAGAGAGGCCCAAGCAAGACGCGCCCCGAGGAGCGTCTTGCCACATGTCAACAATGGGTCTGACTGAGGGCCTCCAAGAGAGAAGCCTAAGCAAGACACGCCCCGAGGAGCGTCTTGCACCATGTCAACACTGGGTCTGACTGAGCACCTCCAGGAGAGAGGCCCAAGCAAGACTCGCCCCGAGGAGCGTCTTGCCACATATCAACAATGGGTCTGACTGAGGGCCTCCATGGGAGAAGCCCAAGCAAGACGCGCCCCGAGGAGCGTCTTGCCACATGTCAGCACTCGGTCTGACTGAGCGCCTCCAGGAGAGAGGCCCAAGCAAGACGCGCCCCGAGGAGCGTCTTGCCACATATCAACAATGGGTCTGACTTAGCGCCTCCAGGAGAGAGGCCCAAGCAAGATGCGCCCCGAGGAGCGTCTTGCCACGTGTCACCACTGGGTCTGACTGAGCTCCTCCAGGAGAGAGGCCCAAGCAAGACGCGCCCCGTGGAGCGTCTTGCCACGTGTCACCACTGGGTCTGATTGAGCACCTCCAGGAGAGAGGCCCCAGCAAGACGCGCCCCGAGGAGCATCTTGCCTTATGTCAGCACTCGGTCTGACTGAGCGCCTCCAGGAGAGAGGCCCAAGCAAGACCCGCCCCGAGGAGCGTCTTGCCACATGTCACTACTCGGTCTAACTGAGCTCCTCCAGGAGAGAGGTCCAAGCAAGACGCGACCCGAGGAGCGTCTTGCCACATGTCACTACTCGGTGTGACTGAGCGCCTCCAGGTGAGAGGCCCAAGCAAGACGTGCCCCGAGGAGCGTCTTGCCACATGTCAACAATGGGTCTGACTGAGGGCCTCCAGGAGAGAAGCCGAAGCAAGACGCGCCCCGAGGAGCGTCTTGCCACATGTCAACACTGGGTCTGACTGAGGGCCTCCAGGAGAGAGGCCCAAATAAGACGCGCCCCGAGGAGCGTCTTGCCACATGTCAACACTGGGTCTGACTGAGGGCCTCCAGGAGAGAAGCCCAAGCAAGATGCGCCCCGAGGAGCGTCTTGCCACATGTCAGCACTCGGTCTGACTGAGCGCCTCCAGGAGAGAGGCCCAAGCAAGACGCGCCCCGAGGAGCGTCTTGCCACATGTCTCCTCTGGGTCTGACTCAGCGCCTCCAGGAGAGAGGCCCAAGCAAGACGTGCCCCGAGGAGCATCTTGCAACATGTCAACACTGGGTCTGACTGAGTGCCTCCATGAGAGAAGCCCCAGCAAGACGCGCCCCGAGGAGCGTCTTGCCACATGTCAACACTGGGTCTGACTGAGCGCCTCCAGGGGAGAGGCCCGAGGAGCGTCTTGCCACATGTCACCTCTGGGTCTGACTGAGCGCCTCCAGGAGAGAGGCGCAAGCAAGAAACGCCCGAGGAGCGTCTTGACACATGTCAACACTGGGTCTGACTGAGCGCCTCCAGGAGAGAGGCCCCAGCAAGACGAGCCCCGAGGAGCGTCTTGCCACATGTCAGCACTCGGTCTGACTGAGTGCCTCCAGGAGTGAGGCCCAAGCAATACGCGCCCCGAGGAGCGTCTTGCCACATGTCACCACTGGGTCTGAATGAGCGCCTCCAGGAGAGAGGCCCATGCAAGACGCGCCCCGAGGAGCGTATTGCCACATGTCAGCACTGGGTCTGACCGCGCGCCTCCAGGAGAGAGGCCCCATTAAGACGCGCCCCGAGGAGCGTCTTGCCTTATGTCAGCACTCGGTCTGACTGAGCGCCTCCAGGAGAGAGGCCCAAGCAAGACGCGCCCCGAGGAGCGTCTTGCCACATGTCAACAATCGGTCTGACTGAGGGCCTCCAGGAGAGAGGCCCAAGCAAGATGCGCCGGGAGGAGCGTCTTGCCACATGTCAACACTGGGTCTGACAGAGGGCCTCCAGGAGAGAGGCCCAAGCAAGACACGCCCCGAGGAGCGTCTTGCCACATGTCACCTCTGGTTCTGACTGAGCGCCTCCAGGAGAGATGCCCAAGCAAGACGCGCCCCGAGGAGCGTCTTGTCACATGTCAACACCCGGTCTGTCTGAGCGCCTCCAGGAGAGAAGCCCAAGCAAGACGCGCCCCGAGGAGCGTCTTGCCACATGTCAACAATGGGTCTGACTGAGGGCCTCCAGGAAAGAAGCCCAAGCAAGACGCGC
>NW_027223094.1:23100-58100 GCF_043380555.1 Nothobranchius furzeri
CCCGAGGAGCGTCTTGAGACATGTCAACACTGGGTCTGACAGAGGGCCTCCAGGAGAGAGGCCCAAGCAAGACGCGCCCCGAGGAGTGTCTTGCCACATGTCACCACTTGGTCTGACTGAGCGCCTCCAGGAGAGAGGCCCAAGCAAAACGCGCCCCGGGGAGCGTCAGGCCATATGTCACTACTCAGTCTGAATGAGCGCCTCCAGGAGAGAGGCCCAAGCAAGACGCTCCCCGAGGAGCGTCTTGCCACATGTCAGCACTGGGTCTGACCGCGCGCCTCCAGGAGAGAGGCCCCATTAAGACGCGCCCCGAGGAGCGTCTTGCCTTATGTCAGCACTCGGTCTGACTGAGCGCCTCCAGGAGAGAGGCCCAAGCAAGACGCGCCCCGAGGAGCGTCTTGCCACATGTCAACAATGGGTCTGACTGAGGGCCTCCAGGAGAGAGGCCCAAGCAAGATGCGCCGGGAGGAGCGTCTTGCCACATGTCAACACTGGGTCTGACAGAGGGCCTCCAGGAGAGAGGCCCAAGCAAGACACGCCCCGAGGAGCGTCTTGCCACATGTCACCTCTGGTTCTGACTGAGCGCCTCCAGGAGAGAGGCCCAAGCAAGACGTGCCCCGAGGAGCGTCTTGTCACATGTCAACACCCGGTCTGTCTGAGCGCCTCCAGGAGAGAAGCCCAAGCAAGACGCGCCCCGAGGAGCGTCTTGCCACATGTCAACAATGGGTCTGACTGAGGGCCTCCAGGAAAGAAGCCCAAGCAAGACGCGCCCCGAGGAGCGTCTTGAGACATGTCAACACTGGGTCTGACAGAGGGCCTCCAGGAGAGAGGCCCAAGCAAGACGCGCCCCGAGGAGTGTCTTGCCACATGTCACCACTTGGTCTGACTGAGCGCCTCCAGGAGAGAGGCCCAAGCAACACGCGCCCCGGGGAGCGTCAGGCCATATGTCACTACTCAGTCTGACTGAGCGCCTCCAGGAGAGAGGCCCAAGCAAGACGCGCCCCGAGGAGCGTCTTGCCACGTGTCAACACTGGGTCTGATTGAGGGCCTTCCTGAGAGAGGCCCAAGCAAGACGCGCCCCGAGGAGCGTCTTGCCACATGTCAACAATGGTTCTTACTGAGGGCCTCCGGGAGAGAAGCCCAAGCAAGACGCGCCCCGAGGAGCGTCTTGCCACATGTCACTACTCGGTCTGACTGAGCGCCTCAGGGAGAGAGGTCCAAGCAATACGCGCCCCGAGGAGCGTCTTGCCACATGTCACTACTCGGTCTGACTGAGCGCCTCAGGGAGAGAGGTCCAAGCAAGACGTGCCCTGAGGAACGTCTTGCCACATGTCAACAATGGGTCTGACTGAGGGCCTCCAGGAGAGAAGCCCAAGCAAGACGCGCCCCGAGGAGCGTCTTGCCACATGTCAACACTGGGTCTGACTGAGCGCCTCCAGGAGAGAGGCCCAAGCAAGACACGCCCCGAGGAGCGTCTTGACACATGTCAACACTGGGTCTGACTGAGGGCCTCCATGAGAGAAGCCCAAGCAAGACGCGCCCCGAGGAGTGTCTTGCCACATGTCAACACTCTGACAGAGGGCATCCAGGAGAGAGAACCAAGCAATACGCGCCCCGAGGAGCGTCTTGCCACATGTCACCACTGGGTCTGACTGAGCGCCTCCAGGAGAGAGACCCAACCAAGACGCGCCCTGAGGAGCGTCTTGCCACATGCCAACACTGGGTCTGACAGAGGGCCTCCAGGAGAGAGGCCCAAGCAAGACGCGCCCCGAGGAGTGTCTTGCCACATGTCACCACTGGGTCTGACTGAGCGCCTCCAGGAGAGAGGCCCAAGCAAGATGCGCCCCGAGGAGCGTCTTGTCACATGTCAACACTGGGTCTTTCTGAGCGCCTCCAGGAGAGAAGCCCAAGCAAGATGCGCCCCGAGGAGCGTCTTGCCACATGTCAGCACTCGGTCTGACTGAGCGCCTCCAGGAGAGAGGCCCAAGTAAGACGCGCCCCGAGGAGCGTCTTGCCACATGTGAACACTGGGTCTGACTGAGCGCCTCCAGGAGAGAGGCCCAAGCAAGACGCGCCCCGAGGAGCGTCTTGACACATGTCTCCTCTGGGTCTGACTGAGCGCCTCCAGGAGAGAGGCCCAAGCAAGACGTGCCCCGAGGAGCATCTTGCCACACGTCAACACTGGGTCTGACTGAGTGCCTCCATGAGAGAAGCCCCAGCAAGACGTGCCCCGAGGAGCGTCTTGCCACATGTCAACACTGGGTCTGACTGAGCACCTCCAGGAGAGAGGCCCAAGCAAGACGCGCCCCGAGGAGCGTCTTGCCACATGTCAACACTGGGTCTGACTGAGCGCCTCCAGGAGAGAGGCCCGAGGAGCGTCTTGCCACATGTCACCTCTGGGTCTGACTGAGCGCCTCCAGGAGAGAGGCGCAAGCAAGAAATGCCCGAGGAGCGTCTTGACACATGTCAACACTGGGTCTGACTGAGCGCCTCCAGGAGAGAGGCCCCAGCAAGACGCGCCCCGAGGAGCGTATTGCCACATGTCAGCACTCGGTCTGACTGAGCGCCTCCAGGAGAGAGGCCCAAGCAAGAAGCGCCCCGAGGAGTGTCTTGCCACATGTCAACAATGGGTCTGACTGAGGGCCTCCAGGAGAGAAGCCCAAGCAAGACGCGCCCCGAGGAGCGTCTTGCCACATGTCAACACTGGGTCTAATTGAGCGCATCCAGGAGAGAGGCCCAAGCAAGACGCGCCCCGAGGAGCGTCTTGCCACATGTCACTACTCGGTCTGACTGAGCGCCTCCAGGAGAGAGGCCCAAGCAAGACGTGCCCTGAGGAGCTTCTTGCCACATGTCAACACTGGGTCTGACTGAGGGCCCCCATGAGAGAAGCCCAAGCAAGACGCGCCCCGAGGAGAGTCTTGCCACATGTAAACACTGGGTCTGACAAAGCACATCCAGGAGAGAGGCCCAAGCAATACGCGCCCCGAGGAGCGTCTTGCCACATGTGAACAATGGGTCTGACTGAGGGCCTCCAGGAGAGAAGCCAAAGCAAGACGCGCCCCGAGGAGCTTCTTTCCACATGTCAACAATGGGTCTTACTGAGGGCCTCCATGAGAGAAGCCCAAGCAAGACGCGCCCCGAGGAGTGTCTTGCCACATGTCAACACTGTGTCTGACTGAGCGCCTCCAGGAGAGAGGCCCAAGCAAGACGCGCCCTGAGGAGCGTCTTGCCACGTGTTAACACTGGGTCTGACTTAGCGCCTCCAGGAGAGAGGCCCAAGCAAGATGCGCCCCGAGGAGCGTCTTGCCACGTGTCACCACTGGGTCTGACTGAGCTCCTCCAGGAGAGAGGCCCAAGCAAGACGCGCCCAGAGGAGCGTCTTGCCACGTGTCACCACTGGGTCTGATTGAGCACCTCCAGGAGAGAGGCCCCAGCAAGACGCGCCCCGAGGAGCGTCTTGCCTTATGTCAGCACTCGGTCTGACTGAGCGCCTCCAGGAGAGAGGCCCAAGCAAGACGCGCCCCGAGGAGCGTCTTGCCACATGTCACTACTCGGTCTAACTGAGCGCCTCCAGGAGAGAGGTCCAAGCAAGACGCGCCCCGAGGAGCGTCTTGCCACATGTCACTACTCGGTCTGACTGAGCGCCTCCAGGAGAGAGGCCCAAGCAAGACGTGCCCCGAGGAGCGTCTTGCCACATGTCAACAATGGGTCTGACTGAGGGCCTCCAGGAGAGAAGCCCAAGCAAGACGCGCCAAGAGGAGCGTCTTGCCACATGTCAACACTGGGTCTGACTGAGCGCCTCCAGGAGAGAGGCCCAAGCAAGACACGCCCCGAGGAGCGTCTTGACACATGTCAACACTGGGTCGGACTGAGCGCCTCCAGGAGAGAGGCCCAAGCAAGACGCGCCCCGAGGAGCGTCTTGCCACGTGTCAACACTGGGTCTGACTTAGCGCCTCCAGGAGAGAGGCCCAAGCAAGATGCGCCCCGAGGAGCGTCTTGCCACGTGTCACCACTGGGTCTGACTGAGCTCCTCCAGGAGAGAGGCCCAAGCAAGACGCGCCCAGAGGAGCGTCTTGCCACGTGTCACCACTGGGTCTGATTGAGCACCTCCAGGAGAGAGGCCCCAGCAAGACGCACCCCGAGGAGCGTCTTGCCTTATGTCAGCACTCGGTCTGACTGAGCGCCTCCAGGAGAGAGGCCCAAGCAAGACGCGCCCCGAGGAGCGTCTTGCCACATGTCACTACTCGGTCTAACTGAGCGCCTCCAGGAGAGAGGTCCAAGCAAGACGCGCCCCGAGGAGCGTCTTGCCACATGTCACTACTCGGTCTGACTGAGCGCCTCCAGGAGAGAGGCCCAAGCAAGACGTGCCCCGAGGAGCGTCTTGCCACATGTCAACAATGGGTCTGACTGAGGGCCTCCAGGAGAGAAGCCCAAGCAAGACGCTCCCATGTCAACACTGGGTCTGACTGAGCGCCTCCAGGAGAGAGGCCCAAGCAAGACACGCCACGAGGAGCGTCTTGACACATGTCAACACTGGGTCGGACTGAGGGCCTCCATGAGAGAAGCCCAAGCAAGACGCGCCCCCAGGAGAGTCTTGCCACATGTCAACACTCGGTCTGACAGAGGGCATTCAGGAGAGAGGCCCAAGCAATACGCGCCCCGAGGAGCGTCTTGCCACATGTCACCACTGGGTCTGAATGAGCGCCTCCAGGAGAGAGGCCCAAGCAAGACGCGCCCCGAGGAGCGTCTTGCCACATGTCAGCACTGGGTCTGACTGAGCGCCTCCAGGAGAGAGGCTCCAGCAAGACGCGCCCCGAGGAGCGTCTTGCCTTATGTCAGCACTCGGTCTTACTGAGCACCTCCAGGAGAGAGGTCCAAGCAAGACGCGCCCCGAGGAGAATCTTGCCAAATGTCACTACTCGGTCTCACTGAGCGCCTCCAGGAGGGAGGTCCAAGCAAGACGCGCCCCGAGGAGCGTCTTGCCACATGTCACTACTCGGTCTGACTGAGCGCCTCCAGGAGAGAGGCCCAAGCAAGACGTGCCCCGAGGAGCGTCTTGCCACATGTCAACAATGGGTCTGACTGAGGGCCTCCAGGAGAGAAGCCCAAGCAAGACGCGCCCAGAGGAGCGTCTTGCCACATGTCAACACTGGGTCTGACTGAGCGCCTCCAGGAGAGAGGCCCAAGCAAGACACGCCCCGAGGAGCGTCTTGACACATGTCAACACTGGGTCGGACTGAGGGCCTCCATGAGAGAAGCCCAAGCAAGACGCGCCCCCAGGAGAGTCTTGCCACATGTCAACACTCGGTCTGACAGAGGGCATTCAGGAGAGAGGCCCAAGCAATACGCGCCCCGAGGAGCGTCTTGCCACATGTCACCACTGGGTCTGAATGAGCGCCTCCAGGAGAGAGGCCCAAGCAAGACGCGCCCCGAGGAGCGTCTTGCCACATGTCAACAATGGGTCTGACTGAGGGCCTCCAGGAGAGAGGCCCAAGCAAGATGCGCCCAGAGGAGCGTCTTGCCACATGTCAACACTGGGTCTGACAGAGGGCCTCCAGGAGAGAGGCCCAAGCAAGACGCGCCCCGAGGAGCTTCTTGCCACATGTCACCTCTGGTTCTGACTGAGCGCCTCCAGGAGAGAGGCCCAAGCAAGACGCACCCCGAGGAGCGTCTTGTCACATGTCAACACTGGGTCTGTCTGAGCGCCTCCAGGAGAGAAGCCCAAGCAAGACGCACCCCGAGGAGCGTCTTGCCACATGTCAACAATGGGTCTGACTGAGGGCCTCCAGGAGAGAAGCCCAAGCAAGACGCGCCCCGAGGAGCGTCTTGACACATGTCAACACTGGGTCTGACAGAGGGCCTCCAGGAGAGAGGCCCAAGCAAGACGCGCCCCGAGGAGTGTCTTGCCACATGTCACCACTGGGTCTGACTGAGCGCCTCCAGGAGAGAGGCCCAAGCAAGACGCGCCCCGAGGAGCGTCAGGCCACATGTCACTACTCAGTCTGACTGAGCGCCTCCAGGAGAGAGGCCCAAGCAAGACGCGCCCCGAGGAGCATCTTGCCACATGTCAGCACTGGGTCTGACTGAGCGCCTCCAGGAGAGAAGCCCAAGCAAGACGCGCCCCGAGGAGCGTCTTGACACATGTCAACACTGGGTCTGACAGAGGGCCTCCAGGAGAGAGGCCCAAGCAAGACGTGCCCCGAGGAGTGTCTTGCCACATGTCACCACTGGGTCTGACTGAGCGCCTCCAGGAGAGAGGCCCAAGCAAGACGCGCCCCGAGGAGCGTCAGGCCACATGTCACTACTCAGTCTGACTGAGCGCCTCCAGGAGAGAGGCCCAAGCAAGACGCGCCCCGAGGAGCGTCTTGCCACATGTCAACAATGGGTCTGACTGAGGCCCTCCAGGAGAGAGGCCCAAGCAAGATGCGCCCGGAGGAGCGTCTTGCCACATGTCACCTCTGGTTCTGACTGAGCGCTTCCAGGAGAGAGGCCCAAGCAAGACGCGCCCCGAGGAGCGTCTTGTCACATGTCAACACTGGGTCTTTCTGAGCGCCTCCAGGAGAGAAGCCCAAGCAAGACGCGCCCCGAGAAGCGTCTTGCCACTTGTCAGCACTCGGTCTGACTGAGCACCTCCAGGAGAGAGGCCCAAGCAAGACGCGCCCCGAGGAGCGTCTTGCCACATGTCAACAATGGGTCTGACTGAGGGCCTCCAGGAGAGAAGCCCAAGCAACACGCGGCCCGAGGAGCGTCTTGCCACATGTCAGCACTCGGTCTGACTGAGCGCCTCCAGGAGAGAGGCCCAAGCAAGACGCGCCCCGAGGAGCGTCTTGCCACATGTCAACAATGGGTCTGACAGAGGGCCTCCAGGAGAGAGGCTCAAGCAAGACGCTCCTCGGGGCGCGTCTTGTCACATGTCAACACTGGGTCTGACTGAGCGCCTCCAGGAGAGAAGGTCCAGCAAGACGCGCCCCGAGGAGCGTCTTGCCACATGTCAGCACTCGGTCTGACTGAGAGCCTCCAGGAGAGAGGCCCAAGCAAGATGCGCCCCGAGGAGCGTCTTGCCACATGTAAACAATGGGTCTGACTGAGGGCCTCCAGGAGAGAAGCCCAAGCAAGACGCGCCCCGAGGAGCGTCTTGCCACATGTCAGCACTCGGTCTGACTGAGCGCCTCCAGGAGAGAGGCCCAAGCAAAACGCACCCCAAGGAGCGTCTTGCCACATGTCAACAATGGGTCTGACTGAGGGCCTCCAGGAGAGAAGCCCAAGCAAGACGCGCCCCGAGGAGCGTCTTGCCACATGTCAACACTGGGTCTGACTGAGCACCTCCAGGAGAGAGGCCCAAGCAAGACGCGCCCCTAGGAGAGTCTTGCCACATGTCAACACTGGGTCTGACTGAGCACCTCCAGGAGAGAGGCCCAAGCAAGACGCGCCCCGAGGAGCGTCTTGCCACATGTCAACACTGGGTCTGACAGAGGGCCTCCAGGAGTGAGGCCCAAGCAAGACGCGCCCCGAGGAGCGTCTTGCCACATGTCAACAATGAGTCTGACTGAGGGCCTCCAGGAGAGAAGCCCAAGCAAGACGCGCCCCGAGGAGTGTCTTGCCACATGTCAGCACTCGGTCTGACTGAGCGCCTCCAGGAGAGAGGCCCAAGCAAGATGCGCCCCGAGGAGCGTCTTGCCACATGTCAACAATGGGTCTGACTGAGGGCCTCCAGGAGAGAAGCCCAAGCAAGACGCGCCCTGAGGAGCGTCTTGCTGCATGTCAGCACTCGGTCTGACTGAGCGCCTCCAGGAGAGAGGCCCAAGCAAGACATGCCCCGAGGAGCGTCTTGCCACATGTCAACAATGGGTCTGAATTTAGGGCCTCCAGGAGAGAAGCCCAAGCAAGACGCGCCCCGAGGAGCGTCTTGCCACATGTCAGCACTCTGTCTGTCTGTGCGCCTCCAGGAGAGAGGCCCAAGCAAGACGCGCCCCGAGGAGCGTCTTGCCACATGTCAACAATGAGTCTGACTGAGGGCCTCCAGGAGAGAAGCCCAAGCAAGACGCGCCCCGAGGAGCGTCTTGCCACATGTCAGCACTCGGTCTGACTGAACGCCTCTAGGAGAGAAGCCCCAGCAAGACGCGCCCCGAGGAGCGTCTTGCCACATGTCAACACTGGGTCTGACAGAGGGCCTCCAGGAGAGAGGCCCAAGCAAGACGCGTCCCGAGGAGCGTCTTGCCACATGTCAACAATGAGTCTGACTGAGGGCCTCCAGGAGAGAAGCCCAAGCAAGACGCGCCCCGAGGAGCGTCTTGCCACATGTCAACACTGGGTCTAATTGAGCGCCTCCAGGAGAGAGGCCCAAGCAAGACGCGCCCCGAGGAGCGTCTTGCCACATGTCACTACTCGGTCTGACTGAGCGCCTCCAGGAGAGAGGTCCAAGCAACACGCGCCCCGAGGAGCGTCTTGCCACATGTCAACACTGGGTCTGACTGAGTGCCTCCAGGAGAGAAGCCCCAGCAAGAAGCGCCCCGAGGAGCGTCTTGCCACATGTCACTACTCGGTCTGACTGAGCGCCTCCAGGAGAGAGGCCCAAGCAAGACGTGCCCTGAGGAGCGTCTTGCCACATGTCAACACTGGGTCTGACTGAGGGCCCCCATGAGAGAAGCCCAAGCAAGACGCGCCCCGAGGAGAGTCTTGCCACATGTCAACACTGGGTCTGACAAAGGGCATCCAGGAGAGAGGCCCAAGCAATACGCGCCCCGAGGAGCGTCTTGCCACATGTGAACAATGGGTCTGACTGAGGGCCTCCAGGAGAGAAGCCAAAGCAAGACGCGCCCCGAGGAGCTTCTTTCCACATGTCAACAATGGGTCTTACTGAGGGCCTCCATGAGAGAAGCCCAAGCAAGACGCGCCCCGAGGAGTGTCTTGCCACATGTCAACACTGTGTCTGACTGAGCGCCTCCAGGAGAGAGGCCCAAGCAAGACGCGCCCCGAGGAGCGTCTTGCCACGTGTCAACACTGGGTCTGACTTAGCGCCTCCAGGAGAGAGGCCCAAGCAAGATGCGCCCCGAGGAGCGTCTTGCCACGTGTCACCACTGGGTCTGACTGAGCTCCTCCAGGAGAGAGGCCCAAGCAAGACGCGCCCAGAGGAGCGTCTTGCCACGTGTCACCACTGGGTCTGATTGAGCACCTCCAGGAGAGAGGCCCCAGCAAGACGCGCCCCGAGGAGCGTCTTGCCTTATGTCAGCACTCGGTCTGACTGAGCACCTCCAGGAGAGAGGCCCAAGCAAGACGCGCCCCGAGGAGCGTCTTGCCACATGTCACTACTCGGTCTAACTGAGCGCCTCCAGGAGAGAGGTCCAACTAAGACGCGCCCCGAGGAGCGTCTTGCCACATGTCACTACTCGGTCTGACTGAGCGCCTCCAGGAGAGAGGCCCAAGCAAGACGTGCCCCGAGGAGCGTCTTGCCACATGTCAACAATGGGTCTGACTGAGGGCCTCCAGGAGAGAAGCCCAAGCAAGACGCGCCCAGAGGAGCGTCTTGCCACATGTCAACACTGGGTCTGACTGAGCGCCTCCAGGAGAGAGGCCCAAGCAAGACACGCCCCGAGGAGCGTCTTGACACATGTCAACACTGGGTCGGACTGAGCGCCTCCAGGAGAGAGGCCCAAGCAAGACGCGCCCCGAGGAGCGTCCTGCCACGTGTCAACACTGGGTCTGACTTAGCGCCTCCAGGAGAGAGGCCCAAGCAAGATGCGCCCCGAGGAGCGTCTTGCCACGTGTCACCACTGGGTCTGACTGAGCTCCTCCAGGAGAGAGGCCCAAGCAAGACGCGCCCAGAGGAGCGTCTTGCCACGTGTCACCACTGGGTCTGATTGAGCACCTCCAGGAGAGAGGCCCCAGCAAGACGCGCCCCGAGGAGCGTCTTGCCTTATGTCAGCACTCGGTCTGACTGAGCGCCTCCAGAAGAGAGGCCCAAGCAAGACGCGCCCCGAGGAGCGTCTTGCCACATGTCACTACTCGGTCTAACTGAGCGCCTCCAGGAGAGAGGTCCAAGCAAGACGCGCCCCGAGGAGCGTCTTGCCACATGTCACTACTCGGTCTGACTGAGCGCCTCCAGGAGAGAGGCCCAAGCAAGACGTGCCCCGAGGAGCGTCTTGCCACATGTCAACAATGGGTCTGACTGAGGGCCTCCAGGAGAGAAGCCCAAGCAAGACGCGCCCAGAGGAGCGTCTTGCCACATGTCAACACTGGGTCTGACTGAGCGCCTCCAGGAGAGAGGCCCAAGCAAGACACGCCCCGAGGAGCGTCTTGACACATGTCAACACTGGGTCGGACTGAGGGCCTCCATGAGAGAAGCCCAAGCAAGACGCGCCCCCAGGAGAGTCTTGCCACATGTCAACACTCGGTCTGACAAAGGGCATTCAGGAGAGAGGCCCAAGCAATACGCGCCCCGAGGAGCGTCTTGCCACATGTCACCACTGGGTCTGAATGAGCGCCTCCAGGAGAGAGGCCCAAGCAAGACGCGCCCCGAGGAGCGTCTTGCCACATGTCAGCACTGGGTCTGACTGAGCGCCTCCAGGAGAGAGGCCCCAGCAAGACGCGCCCCGAGGAGCGTATTGCCTTATGTCAGCACTCGGTCTGACTGAGCACATCCAGGAGAGAGGTCCAAGCAAGACGCGCCCCGAGGAGCGTCTTGCCAAATGTCACTACTCGGTCTGACTGAGCGCCTCCAGGAGGGAGGTCCAAGCAAGACGCGCCCCGAGGAGCGTCTTGCCACATGTCACTACTCGGTCTGACTGAGCGCCTCCAGGAGAGAGGCCCAAGCAAGACGTGCCCCGAGGAGCGTCTTGCCACATGTCAACAATGGGTCTGACTGAGGGCCTCCAGGAGAGAAGCCCAAGCAAGACGCGCCCAGAGGAGCGTCTTGCCACATGTCAACACTGGGTCTGACTGAGCGCCTCCAGGAGAGAGGCCCAAGCAAGACACGCCCCGAGGAGCGTCTTGACACATGTCAACACTGGGTCGGACTGAGGGCCTCCATGAGAGAAGCCCAAGCAAGACGCGCCCCCAGGAGAGTCTTGCCACATGTCAACACTCGGTCTGACAGAGGGCATTCAGGAGAGAGGCCCAAGCAATACGCGCCCCGAGGAGCGTCTTGCCACATGTCACCACTGGGTCTGAATGAAGGCCTCCAGGAGAGAGGCCCAAGCAAGACGCGCCCCGAGGAGCGTCTTGCCACATGTCAGCACTGGGTCTGACTGAGCGCCTCCAGGAGAGAGGCCCCAGCAAGACGCGCCCCGAGGAGCGTCTTGCCTTATGTCAGCACTCGGTCTGACTGAGCACCTCCAGGAGAGAGGCCCAAGCAAGACGCGCTCCGAGGAGCGTCTTGCCACATGTCAACAATGGGTCTGACTGAGGGCCTCCAGGAGAGAGGCCCAAGCAAGATGCGCCCGGAGGAGCGTCTTGCCACATGTCAACACTGGGTCTGACAGAGGGCCTCCAGGAGAGAGGCCCAAGCAAGACGCGCCCCGAGGAGCTTCTTGCCACATGTCACCTCTGGTTCTGACTGAGCGCCTCCAGGAGAGAGGCCCAAGCAAGACGCGCCCCGAGGAGCGTCTTGTCACATGTCAACACTGGGTCTGTCTGAGCGCCTCCAGGAGAGAAGCCCAAGCAAGACGCACCCCGAGGAGCGTCTTGCCACATGTCAACAATGGGTCTGACTGAGGGCCTCCAGGAGAGAAGCCCAAGCAAGAGGCGCCCCGAGGAGCGTCTTGACACATGTCAACACTGGGTCTGACAGAGGGCCTCCAGGAGAGAGGCCCAAGCAAGACACGCCCCGAGGAGTGTCTTGCCACATGTCACCACTGGGTCTGACTGAGCGCCTCCAGGAGAGAGGCCCAAGCAAGACGCGCCCCGAGGAGCGTCAGGCCACATGTCACTACTCAGTCTGACTGAGCGCCTCCAGGAGAGAGGCCCAAGCAAGACGCGCCCCGAGGAGCATCTTGCCACATGTCAGCACTGGGTCTGACTGAGCGCCTCCAGGAGAGAGGCCCCAGCAAGACGCGCCCCGAGGAGCGTCTTGCCTTATGTCAGCACTCGGTCTGACTGAGCGCCTCCAGGAGAGAGGCCCAAGCAAGACGCGCCCCGAGGAGCGTCTTGCCACATGTCAACAATGGGTCTGACTGAGGCGCTCCAGGAGAGAGGCCCAAGCAAGATGCGCCCGGAGGAGCGTCTTGCCACATGTCACCTCTGGTTCTGACTGAGCGCCTCCAGGAGAGAGGCCCAAGCAAGACGCGCCCCGAGGAGCGTCTTGTCACTTGTCAGCACTCGGTCTGACTGAGCACCTCCAGGAGAGAGGCCCAAGCAAGACGCGCCCCGAGGAGCGTCTTGCCACATGTCAACAATGGGTCTGACTGAGGGCCTCCAGGAGAGAAGCCCAAGCAACACGCGGCCCAAGGAGCGTCTTGCCACATGTCAGCACTCGGTCTGACTGAGCGCCTCCAGGAGAGAGGCCCAAGCAAGACGCGCCCCGAGGAGCGTCTTGCCACATGTCAACAATGGGTCTGACAGAGGGCCTCCAGGAGAGAGGCACAAGCAAGACGCTCCTCGGGGCGCGTCTTGTCACATGTCAACACTGGGTCTGACTGAGCGCCTCCAGGAGAGAAGGTCCAGCAAGACGCGTCCCGAGGAGCGTCTTGCCACATGTCAGCACTCGGTCTGACTGAGCGCCTCCAGGAGAGAGGCCCAAGCAAGATGCGCCCCGAGGAGCGTCTTGCCACATGTAAACAATGGGTCTGACTGAGGGCCTCCAGGAGAGAAGCCCAAGCAAGACGCGCCCCGAGGAGCGTCTTGCCACATGTCAGCACTCGGTCTGACTGAGCGCCTCCAGGAGAGAGGCCCAAGCAAGACACACCCCAAGGAGCGTCTTGCCACATGTCAACAATGGGTCTGACTGAGGGCCTCCAGGAGAGAAGCCCAAGCAAGACGCGCCCCGAGGAGCGTCTTGCCACATGTCAACACTGGGTCTGACTGAGGGCCTCCAGGAGAGAAGCCCAAGCAAGACGCGCCCAGAGGAGCGTCTTGCCACATGTCAACACTGGGTCTGACTGAGCACCTCCAGGAGAGAGGCCCAAGCAAGACGCGCCCCTAGGAGAGTCTTGCCACATGTCAACACTGGGTCTGACTGAGCACCTCCAGGAGAGAGGCCCAAGCAAGACGCGCCCCGAGGAGCGTCTTGCCACATGTCACTACTCGGTCTGACTGAGCGCCTCCAGGAGAGAGGCCCAAGCAAGACGTGCCCCGAGGAGCGTCTTGCCACATGTCAACAATGGGTCTGACTGAGGGCCTCCAGGAGAGAAACCCAAGCAAGACGCGCCCAGAGGAGCGTCTTGCCACATGTCAACACTGGGTCTGACTGAGCGCCTCCAGGAGAGAGGCCCAAGCAAGACACGCCCCGAGGAGCGTCTTGACACATGTCAACACTGGGTCGGACTGAGGGCCTCCATGAGAGAAGCCCAAGCAAGACGCGCCCCCAGGAGAGTCTTGCCACATGTCAACACTCGGTCTGACAGAGGGCATTCAGGAGAGAGGCCCAAGCAATACGCGCCCCGAGGAGCGTCTTGCCACATGTCACCACTGGGTCTGAATGAGCGCCTCCAGGAGAGAGGCCCAAGCAAGACGCGCCCCGAGGAGCGTCTTGCCACATGTCAGCACTGGGTCTGACTGAGCACCTCCAGGAGAGAGGCCCCAGCAAGACGCGCCCCGAGGAGCGTCTTGCCTTATGTCAGCACTCGGTCTGACTGAGCACCTCCAGGAGAGAGGCCCAAGCAAGACGCGCCCCGAAGAGCGTCTTGCCACATGTCAACAATGGGTCTGACTGAGGGCCTCCAGGACAGAGGCCCAAGCAAGATGCGCCCGGAGGAGCGTCTTGCCACATGTCAACACTGGGTCTGACAGAGGGCCTCCAGGAGAGAGGCCCAAGCAAGACGCGCCCCGAGGAGCTTCTTGCCACATGTCACCTCTGGTTCTGACTGAGCGCCTCCAGGAGAGAGGCCCAAGCAAGACGCGCCCCGAGGAGCGTCTTGTCACATGTCAACACTGGGTCTGTCTGAGCGCCTCCAGGAGAGAAGCCCAAGCAAGACGCACCCCGAGGAGCGTCTTGCCACATGTCAACAATGGGTCTGACTGAGGGCCTCCAGGAGAGAAGCCCAAGCAAGAGGCACCCCGAGGAGCGTCTTGACACATGTCAACACTGGGTCTGACAGAGGGCCTCCAGGAGAGAGGCCCAAGCAAGACACGCCCCGAGGAGTGTCTTGCCACATGTCACCACTGGGTCTGACTGAGCGCCTCCAGGAGAGAGGCCCAAGCAAGACGCGCCCCGAGGAGCGTCAGGCCACATGTCACTACTCAGTCTGACTGAGCGCCTCCAGGAGAGAGGCCCAAGCAAGACGCGCCCGAGGAGCATCTTGCCACATGTCAGCACTGGGTCTGACTGAGCGCCTCCAGGAGAGAGGCCCCAGCAAGACGCGCCCCGAGGAGCGTCTTGCCTTATGTCAGCACTCGGTCTGACTGAGCGCCTCCAGGAGAGAGGCCCAAGCAAGACGCGCCCCGAGGAGCGTCTTGCCACATGTCAACAATGGGTCTGACTGAGGCCCTCCAGGAGAGAGGCCCAAGCAAGATGCGCCCGGAGGAGCGTCTTGCCACATGTCACCTCTGGTTCTGACTGAGCGCCTCCAGGAGAGAGGCCCAAGCAAGACGCGCCCCGAGGAGCGTCTTGTCACATGTCAACACTGGGTCTTTCTGAGCGCCTCCAGGAGAGAAGCCCAAGCAAGACGCGCCCCGAGAAGCGTCTTGCCACTTGTCAGCACTCGGTCTGACTGAGCACCTCCAGGAGAGAGGCCCAAGCAAGACGCGCCCCGAGGAGCGTCTTGCCACATGTCAACAATGGGTCTGACTGAGGGCCTCCAGGAGAGAAGCCCAAGCAACACGCGGCCCAAGGAGCGTCTTGCCACATGTCAGCACTCGGTCTGACTGAGCGCCTCCAGGAGAGAGGCCCAAGCAAGACGCGCCCCGAGGAGCGTCTTGCCACATGTCAACAATGGGTCTGACAGAGGGCCTCCAGGAGAGAGGCCCAAGCAAGACGCTCCTCGGGGCGCGTCTTGTCACATGTCAACACTGGGTCTGACTGAGCGCCTCCAGGAGAGAAGGTCCAGCAAGACGCGTCCCGAGGAGCGTCTTGCCACATGTCAGCACTCGGTCTGACTGAGCGCCTCCAGGAGAGAGGCCCAAGCAAGATGCGCCCCGAGGAGCGTCTTGCCACATGTAAACAATGGGTCTGACTGAGGGCCTCCAGGAGAGAAGCCCAAGCAAGACGCGCCCCGAGGAGCGTCTTGCCACATGTCAGCACTGGGTCTGACTGAGCACCTCCAGGAGAGAGGCCCAAGCAAGACGCGCCCCTAGGAGAGTCTTGCCACATGTCAACACTGGGTCTGACTGAGCTCCTCCAGGAGAGAGGCCCAAGCAAGACGCGCCCCGAGGAGCGTCTTGCCACATGTCAACACTGGGTCTGACAGAGGGCCTCCAGGAGAGAGGCCCAAGCAAGACGCGCCCCGAGGAGCGTCTTGCGACATGTCAACAATGAGTCTGACTGAGGGCCTCCAGGAGAGAAGCCCAAGCAAGACGTGCCCCGAGGAGTGTCTTGCCACATGTCAGCACTCGGTCTGACTGAGCGCCTCCAGGAGAGAGGCCCAAGCAAGATGCGCCCCGAGGAGCGTCTTGCCACATGTCAACAATGGGTCTGACTGAGGGCCTCCAGGAGAGAAGCCCAAGCAAGACATGCCCCGAGGAGCGTCTTGCCACATGTCAACAATGGGTCTGAATTTAGGGCCTCCAGGAGAGAAGCCCAAGCAAGACGCGCCCCGAGGAGCGTCTTGCCACATGTCAGCACTCTGTCTGTCTGTGCGCCTCCAGGAGAGAGGCCCAAGCAAGACGCGCCCCGAGGAGCGTCTTGCCACATGTCAACAATGAGTCTGACTGAGGGCCTCCAGGAGAGAAGCCCAAGCAAGACGCGCCCCGAGGAGCGTCTTGCCACATGTCAGCACTCGGTCTGACTGAACGCCTCTAGGAGAGAAGCCCCAGCAAGACGCGCCCCGAGGAGCGTCTTGCCACATGTCAACACTGGGTCTGACAGAGGGCCTCCAGGAGAGAGGCCCAAGCAAGACGCGCCCCGAGGAGCGTCTTGCCACATGTCAACAATGAGTCTGACTGAAGGCCTCCAGGAGAGAAGCCCAAGCAAGACGCGCCCCGAGGAGTGTCTTGCCACATGTCAGCACTCGGTCTGACTGAGCGCCTCCAGGAGAGAGGCCCAAGCAAGACGCGCCCCGAGGAGCGTCTTGCCACATGTCAACAATGGGTCTGAATTTAGGGCCTCCAGGAGAGAAGCCCAAGCAAGACGCGCCCCGAGGAGCATCTTGCCACATGTCAGCACTCTGTCTGTCTGTGCGCCTCCAGGAGAGAGGCCCAAGCAAGACGCGCCCCGAGGAGCGTCTTGCCACATGTCAACAATGAGTCTGACTGAGGGCCTCCAGGAGAGAAGCCCAAGCAAGACGCGCCCCGAGGAGCGTCTTGTCACATGTCAACACTGGGTCTAACTGAGCGCCTCCAGGAGAGAAGCCCCAGCAAGACGCGCCCCGAGGAGTGTCTTGCCACATGTCAGCACTCGGTCTGACTGAACGCCTCCAGGAGAGAAGCCCCAGCAAGACGCGCCCCGAGGAGCGTCTTGTCACATGTCAACACTGGGTCTGACTGAGCGCCTCCAGGAGAGAAGCCCCAGCAACACGCGCCCCGAGGAGCGTCTGGCCACATGTCAGCACTCTGTCTGACTGTGCGCCTCCAGGAGAGAGGCCCCAAGCAAGACGCGCCCCGAGGAGCGTCTTGCCACGTGTCAACACTGGGTCTGACTGAGCGTCTCCAGGAGAGAGGCCCAAGCAAGACGCGCCCCGAGGAGCGTCTTGCCACATGTCACCACTGGGTCTGACTGAGCGCCTCCAGGAGAGAGGCCCAAGCAAGACGCGCCCCGAGGAGCGTCTTACCACATGTAAGCACTGGGTCTGACTGAGCGCCTCCAGGAGAGAAGCCCCAGGAAGACGCGCCCCGACGAGCGTCTTACCACATGTCAGCACTCGGTCTGACTGAACGCCTCCAGGAGAGAAGCCCAAGCAAGACGCGCCCCGAGGAGCTCCTTGCCACATGTCAGCACTCGGTCTGACTGAACGCCTCCAGGAGAGAAGCCCCAGCAAGACACACCCCGAGGAGCGTCTTGCCACATGTAAGCACTGGGTCTGACTGAGCGCCTCCAGGAGAGAGGCCCCAGCAAGACGCGCCCCGAGGAGCGTCTTGCCTTATGTCAGCACTCGGTCTGACTGAGCGCCTCCAGGAGATAGGCCCAAGCAAGACGCGCCCCGAGGAGCTTCTTGCCACATGTCAACAATGGGTCTGACTGAGGTCCTCCAGGAGAGAAGCCCAAGCAAGACGCACCCCGAGGAGCGTCTTGCCACATGTCAACAATGGGTCTGACTGAGGGCCTCCAAGAGAGAAGCCCAAGCAAGACGCGCCCCGAGGAGCGTCTTGCACCATGTCAACACTGGGTCTGACTGAGCACCTCCAGGAGAGAGGCCCAAGCAAGACTCGCCCCGAGGAGCGTCTTGACACATGTCAACACTGGGGCTGACAAAGGGCCTCCAGGAGAGAGGCCCAAGCAAGATGCGCCCCGAGGAGCGTCTTGCCACATGAAAACAATGGGTCTGACTGAGGGCCTCCAGGAGAGAAGCCCAAGCAAGACGCGCCCCGAGGAGCGTCTTGCCACATGTCAGCACTCGGTCTGACTGAGCGCCTCCAGGAGAGAGGCCCCAGCAAGACGCGCCCCGAGGAGCGTCTGGCCACCAGTCAGCACTCTGTCTGACTGTGCGCCTCCAGGAGAGATGCCCCAAGCAAGACGCGCCCCGAGGAGCATCTTGCCACATGTCAACAATGAGTCTGACTGAGGGCCTCCAGGAGAGAAGCCCAAGCAAGACGCGCCCCGAGGAGCGTCTTGCCACATGTCAGCACTCGGTCTGACTGAACGCCTCCAGGAGAGAAGCCCCAGCAAGACGCGCCCCGAGGAGCGTCTTGCCACATGTCAGCACTCGGTCTGACTGAGCTCCTCCAGGAGAGAGGCCCAAGCAAGACGCGCCCCGAGGAGCGTCTTGCGACATATCAACAATGGATCTGACTGAGGGCCTCCATGAGAGAAGCCCAAGCAAGACGCGCCCCGAGGAGCGTCTTGTCACATGTCACCACTGGGTCTGACTGAGCGCCTCCAGGAGAGAGGCCCAAAGCAAGATGCGCCCCGAGGAGCGTCTTGCCACATGTCACCACTGGGTCTGACTGAGCGCCTCCAGGAGAGAGGCCCAAGCAAGACGCGCCCCGAGGAGCGTCTTGCCACATGTCAACAATGAGTCTGACTGAGGGCCTCCAGGAGAGAAGCCCAAGCAAGACGCGTCCCGAGGAGCGTCTTGCCACATGTAAGCACTCGGTCTGACTGAACGCCTCCAGGAGAGAAGCCCCAGCAAGACGCGCCCCGAGGAGCGTCTTGCCACATGTCAACAATGGGTCTGACTGAGGGCCTCCAGGAGAGAAGCCCAAGCAAGATGCGCCCAAACGAGCGTCTTTCCACATGTAAACAATGGGTCTGACTGAGGGCCTCCAGGAGAGAAGCCCAAGCAAGACGCGCCCCGAGGAGCGTCTTGCCACATGTCAGCACTCGGTCTGACTGAGCTCCTCCAGGAGAGAGGCCCAAGCAAGACGCGCCCCGAGGAGCGTCTTGCCACATATCAGCAATGGGTCTGACTGAGGGCCTCCATGAGAGAAGCCCAAGCAAGACGCGCCCCGAGGAGCGTCTTGCCACATGTCACCACTGGGTCTGACTGAGCGCCTCCAGGAGAGAGGCCCAAGCAAGACGCGCCCCGAGGAGCGTCTTGCCACGTGTCAACACTGGGTCTGACTGAGCGTCTCCAGGAGAGAGGCCCAAGCAAGACGTGCCCCGGGGAGCGTCTTGCCACATGTCAGCACTGGGTCTGACTGAGCGCCTCCAGGAGAGAGGCCCAAGCAAGACGCGCCCCGAGGAGTGTCTTGCCACATGTAAGCACTGGGTCTGACTGAGCGCCTCCAGGAGAGAAGCCCCAGCAAGACGCGCCCCGAGGAGCGTCTTACCACATGTAAGCACTGGGTCTGACTGAGCGCCTCCAGGAGAGAAGCCCCAGCAAGACGCGCCCCGAGGAGCGTCTTACCACATGTCAGCACTCGGTCTGACTGAACGCCTCCAGGAGAGAAGCCCAAGCAAGACGCGCCCCGAGGAGCTCCTTGCCACATGTCAGCACTCGGTCTGACTGAACGCCTCCAGGAGAGAAGCCCCAGCAAGACACACCCCGAGGAGCGTCTTGCCACATGTAAGCACTGGGTCTGACTGAGCGCCTCCAGGAGAGAGGCCCCAGCAAGACGCGCCCCGAGGAGCGTCTTGCCTTATGTCAGCACTCGGTCTGACTGAGCGCCTCCAGGAGATAGGCCCAAGCAAGACGTGCCCCGAGGAGCGTCTTGCCACATGTCAACAATGGGTCTGACTGAGGGCCTCCAGGAGAGAAGCCCAAGCAAGTCGCACCCCGAGGAGCGTCTTGCCACATGTCAACAATGGGTCTGACTGAGGGCCTCCAAGAGAGAAGCCCAAGCAAGACGCGCCCCGAGGAGCGTCTTGCACCATGTCAACACTGGGTCTGACTGAGCACCTCCAGGAGAGAGGCCCAAGCAAGACTCGCCCCGAGGAGCGTCTTGACACATGTCAACACTGGGGCTGACAGAGGGCCTCCAGGAGAGAGGCCCAAGCAAGATGCGCCCCGAGGAGCGTCTTGCCACATGTAAACAATGGGTCTGACTGAGGGCCTCCAGGAGAGAAGCCCAAGCAAGACGCGCCCCGAGGAGCGTCTGGCCACCAGTCAGCACTCTGTCTGACTGTGCGCCTCCAGGAGAGGGCCCCAAGCAAGACGCGCCCCGAGGAGCATCTTGCCACATGTCAGCAATGAGTCTGACTGAGGGCCTCCAGGAGAGAAGCCCAAGCAAGACGCGCCCCGAGGAGCGTCTTGCCACATGTCAGTACTCGGTCTGACTGAACGCCTCCAGGAGAGAAGCCCCAGCAAGACGCGCCCCGAGGAGCGTCTTGCCACATGTCAGCACTCGGTCTGACTGAGCTCCTCCAGGAGAGAGGCCCAAGCAAGACGCGCCCCGAGGAGCGTCTTGCCACATATCAACAATGGATCTGACTGAGGGCCTCCATGAGAGAAGCCCAAGCAAGACGCGCCCCGAGGAGCGTCTTGCCACATGTCAGCACTCGGTCTGACTGAACGCCTCCAGGAGAGAAGCCCCAGCAAGACGCGCCCCGAGGAGCGTCTTGCCACATGTCAACAATGGGTCTGACTGAGGGCCTCCAGGAGAGAAGCCCAAGCAAGATGCGCCCAAAGGAGCGTCTTGCCACATGTCACCACTGGGTCTGACTGAGCGCCTCCAGGAGAGAGGCCCAAGCAAGACGCGCCCCGAGGAGCGTCTTGCCACGTGTCAACACTGGGTCTGACTGAGCGTCTCCAGGAGAGAGGCCCAAGCAAGACGCGCCCCGAGGAGCGTCTTGCCACATGTCAGCACTGGGTCTGACTAGCGCCTCCAGGAGAGAGGCCCAAGCAAGACGCGCCCCGAGGAGCGTCTTGCCACATGTAAGCACTGGGTCTGACTGAGCGCCTCCAGGAGAGAAGCCCCAGCAAGACGCGCCCCGAGGAGCGTCTTACCACATGTCAGCACTCGGTCTGACTGAACGCCTCCAGGAGAGAAGCCCAAGCAAGACGCGCCCCGAGGAGCGTCTTGCCACATGTCAGCACTCGGTCTGACTGAACGCCTCCAGGAGAGAAGCCCCAGCAAGACACGCCCCGAGGAGCGTCTTGCCACATGTAAGCACTGGGTCTGACTGAGCGCCTACAGGAGAGAGGCCCAGGAAGACGCACCCCGAGGAGCGTCTTGCCTTATGTCAGCACTCGGTCTGACTGAGGGCCTCCAGGAGAGAAGCCCAAGCAAGACGCGCCCCGAGGAGCGTCTTGCCTTATGTCAGCACTCGGTCTGACTGAGCGCCTCCAGGAGAGAGGCCCAAGCAAGACGCGCCCCGAGGAGCGTCTTGCCACATGTCAACAATGGGTCTGACTGAGGGCCTCCAGGAGAGAAGCCCAAGCAAGACGCGCCCCGAGGAGCGTCTTGCCACATGTCAACAATGGGTCTGACTGAGGGCCTCCAGGAGAGAAGCCCAAGCAAGACGCGCCCCGAGGAGCGTCTTGCCACATGTCAACAATGGGTCTGACTGAGGGCCTCCAAAAGAGAAGCCCAAGCAAGACGCGCCCCGAGGAGCGTCTTGCACCATGTCAACACTGGGTCTGACTGAGCACCTCCAGGAGAGAGGCCCAAGCAAGACTCGCCCCGAGGAGCGTCTTGCCACATATCAACAATGGGTCTGACTGAGGGCCTCCATGAGAGAAGCCCAAGCAAGATGCGCCCCGAGGAGCGTCTTGCCACATGTAAGCACTCGGTCTGACTGAGCGCCTCCAGGAGAGAGGCCCAAGCAAGACGCGCCCCGAGGAGCGTCTTGCCACATATCAACAATGGGTCTGACTGAGGGCCTCCATGAGAGAAGACCAAGCAAGATGCGCCCCGAGGAGCGTCTTGTCACATGTCACCACTGGGTCTGACTGAGCGCCTCCAGGAGAGAGGCCCAAGCAAGACGCGCCCCGAGGAGCGTCTTGTCACATGTCACCACTGGGTCTGACTGAGCGCCTCCAGGAGAGAGGCCCAAGCAAAACGCGCCCCGAGGAGCGTCTTGCCACATTTCAACAATGAGTCTGACTGAGGGCCTCGAGGAGAGAAGCCCAAGCAAGACGCGTCCCGAGGAGCGTCTTGCCACATGTCGGCACTCGGTCTGACTGAACGCCTCTAGGAGAGAAGCCCCAGCAAGACGCGCCCCGAGGAGCGTCTTGCCACATATCAACAATGGGTCTGACTGAGGGCCTCCATGAGAGAAGCCCAAGCAAGACGCGCCCCGAGGAGCGTCTTGTCACATGTCACCACTGGGTCTGACTGAGCGCCTCCTGGAGAGAGGCCCAAGCAAGACGCGCCCCGAGGAGCGTCTTGCCACATGTAAGCACTGGGTCTGACTGAGCGCCTCCAGGAGAGAGGCCCCAGCAAGACGCGCCCCGAGGAGCATCTTGCCTTATGTCAGCACTCGGTCTGACTGAGCGCCTCCAGGAGAGAGGCCCAAGCAAGACGCGCCCCGAGGAGCGTCTTGCCACATGTAAGCACTGGGTCTGACTGAGCGCCTCCAGGAGAGAGGCCCCAGCAAGACGCGCCCCGAGGAGCGTCTTGCCACATGTCAGCACTCGGTCTGACTGAACGCCTCCAGGAGAGAGGCCCAAGCAAGACGCGCCCCGAGGAGCGTCTTGCCACATGTCAGCACTCGGTCTGACTGAGCGCCTCCAGGAGAGAGGCCCAAGCAAGACGCACCCCGAGGAGCGTCTTGACACATGTCAACACTGGGGCTGACAGAGGGCCTCCAGGAGAGCGGCCCAAGCAAGACGCTCCCCGAAGAGTGTCTTGCCACATGTCACCACTGGGTCTGACTGAGCGCCTCCAGGAGAGAGGCCACAGCAAGACGCGCCCCGAGGAGCATCTTGCCTTATGTCAGCACTCGGTCTGACTGAGCGCCTCCAGGAGAGAGGCCCAAGCAAGACGCGCCCCGAGGAGCATCTTGCCACATGTCAACAATGGGTCTGACAGAGGGCCCCCAGGAGAGAGGCCCAAGCAAGACGCGCCCCGAGGAGCGTCTTGCCACATGTCAACAATGGGTCTGACTGAGCGCCTCCAGGAGAGAAGCCCAAGCAAGACGCGCCCCGAGGAGCGTCTTGTCACATGTCAACACTGGGTCTGACTGAGCGCCTCCAGGAGAGAAGACCCAGCAAGACGCGCTCCGAGGAGCGTCATGCCACATGTCACTACTCGGTCTGACTGAGCGCCTCCAGGAGAGAGGCCCAAGCAAGACGCGCCCCGAGGAGCGTCTTGCCACATGTCAACACTGGGTCTGACTGAGGGCCTCCAGGAGAGAAGCCCAAGCAACACGCGCCCCGAGGAGCGTCTTGCCACATGTAAGCACCCGGTCCGACTGAGCGCCTCCAGGAGAGAGGCCCAAGCAAGATGCACCCCGAGGAGCGTCTTGCCACATGTCAACAATGGGTCCGACTGAGGGCCTCCAGGAGAGAAGCCCCAGCAAGACGCGCCCCGAGGAGCGTCTGGCCACATGTCAGCACTCTGTCTGACTGTGCGCCTCCAGGAGAGAGGCCCCAAGCAAGACGCGCCCCGAGGAGCATCTTGCCACGTGTCAACACTGGGTCTGACTGAGCATCTCCAGGAGAGAGGCCCAAGCAAGACGCGCCCCGAGGAGCGTCTTGCCCAATGTCACCACTGGGTCTGACTGAGCGCCTCCAGGAGAGAGGCCCAAGCAAGACGCGCCCCGAGGAGCGTCTTGCCACATGTAAGCACTGGGTCTGACTGAGCGCCTCCAGGAGAGAAGCCCCAGCAAGACGCGCCCCGAGGAGCGTCTTACCACATGTCAGCACTCGGTCTGACTGAACACCTCCAGGAGAGAAGCCCAAGCAAGACGCGCCCCGAGGAGCTCCTTGCCACATGTCAGCACTCGGTCTGACTGAACGCCTCCAGGAGAGAAGCCCCAGCAAGACACACCCCGAGGAGCGTCTTGCCACATGTAAGCACTGGGTCTGACTGAGCGCCTCCAGGAGAGAGGCCCCAGCAAGACGCGCCCCGAGGAGCGTCTTGCCACATGTCAACAATGGGTCTGACTGAGGGCCTCCAGGAGAGAAGCCCAAGCAAGACGCGCCCTGAGGAGCGTCTTGCCACATGTCAACAATGGGTCTGACTGAGGGCCTCCAAGAGAGAAGCCCAAGCAAGACGCGCCCCGAGGAGCTTCTTGCACCATGTCAACACTGGGTCTGACTGAGCACCTCCAGGAGAGAGGCCCAAGCAAGACTCGCCCCGAGGAGCGTCTTGACCCATGTCAACACTGGGGCTGACAGAGGGCCTCCAGGAGAGAGGCCCAAGCAAGATGCGCCCCGAGGAGCGTCTTGCCACATGTAAACAATGGGTCTGACTGAGGGCCTCCAGGAGAGAAGCCCAAGCAAGACGCGCCCCGAGGAGCGTCTTGCCACATGTCAGCACTCGGTCTGACTGAGCGCCTCCAGGAGAGAGGCCCCAGCAAGACGCGCCCCGAGGAGCGTCTGGCCACATGTCAGCACTCTGTCTGACTGTGCGCCTCTAGGAGAGAGGCCCCAAGCAAGACGCGCCCCGAGGAGCATCTTGCCACATGTCAACAATGAGTCTGACTGAGGGCCTCCAGGAGAGAAGCCCAAGCAAGACGCGCCCCGAGGAGCGTCTTGCCACATGTCAGCACTCGGTCTGACTGAACGCCTCCAGGAGAGAAGACCCAGCAAGACGCGCTCCGAGGAGCGTCATGCCACATGTCACTACTCGGTCTGACTGAGCGTCTCCAGGAGAGAGGCCCAAGCAAGACGCGCCCCGAGGAGCGTCTTGCCACGTGTCACCACTGGGTCTGACTGAGTGCCTCCAGGATAAAGGCCCAAGCAAGACGCGCCCAGAGGAGCGTCTTGCCACGTGTCACCACTGGGTCTGATTGAGCGCCTCCAGGAGAGAGGCCACAGCAAGACGCGCCCCGAGGAGCATCTTGCCTTATGTCAGCACTCGGTCTGACTGAGCGCCTCCAGGAGAGAGGCCCAAGCAAGACGCGCCCCGAGGAGCATCTTGCCACATGTCAACAATGGGTCCGACAGAGGGCCCCCAGGAGAGAGGCCCAAGCAAGACGCGCCCCGAGGAGCGTCTTGCCACATGTTAACAATGGGTCTGACTGAGCGCCTCCAGGAGAAAAGCCCAAGCAAGACGCGCCCCGAGGAGCGTCTTGTCACATGTCAACACTGGGTCTGACTGAGCGCCTCCAGGAGAGAAGCCCCAGCAAGACGCACCCCGAGGAGCGTCTTGCCACATGTGACTACTCGGTCTGACTGTGCGCCTCCAGGAGAGAGGCCCAAGCAAGACGCGCCCCGAGGAGCGTCTTGCCACATGTCAACACTGGGTCTGACTGAGGGCCTCCAGGAGAGAAGCCCAAGCAACACGCGCCCCGAGGAGCGTCTTGCCACATGTCAGCACCCGGTCCGACTGAGCGCCTCCAGGAGAGAGGCCCAAGCAAGATGCGCCCCGAGGAGCGTCTTGCCACATGTCAACAATGGGTCCGACTGAGGGCCTCCAGTACAGAAGCCCCAGCAAGACGCGCCCCGAGGAGCGTCTGGCCACATGTCAGCACTCTGTCTGACTGTGCGCCTCCAGGAGAGAGGCCCCAAGCAAGACGCGCCCCGAGGAGCGTCTTGCCACGTGTCAACACTGGGTCTGACTGAGCGTCTCCAGGAGAGAGGCCCAAGCAAGACGCGCCCCGAGGAGCGTCTTGCCACATGTCACCACTGGGTCTGACTGAGCGCCTCCAGGAGAGAGGCCCAAGCAAGACGCGCCCCGAGGAGCGTCTTGCCACATGTAAGCACTGGGTCTGACTGAGCGCCTCCAGGAGAGAAGCCCCAGCAAGACGCGCCCCGAGGAGCGTCTTACCACATGTCAGCACTCGGTCTGACTGAACACCTCCAGGAGAGAAGCCCAAGCAAGACGGGCCCCGAGGAGCTCCTTGCCACATGTCAGCACTCGGTCTGACTGAACGCCTCCAGGAGAGAAGCCCCAGCAAGACACACACCGAGGAGCGTCTTGCCACATGTAAGCACTGGGTCTGACTGAGCGCCTCCAGGAGAGAGGCCCCAGCAAGACGCGCCCCGAGGAGCGTCTTGCCACATGTCAACAATGGGTCTGACTGAGGGCCTCCAGGAGAGAAGCCCAAGCAAGACGCGCCCTGAGGAGCGTCTTGCCACATGTCAACAATGGGTCTGACTGAGGGCCTCCAAGAGCGAAGCCCAAGCAAGACGCGCCCCGAGGAGCTTCTTGCACCATGTCAACACTGGGTCTGACTGAGCACCTCCAGGAGAGAGGCCCAAGCAAGACTCGCCCCGAGGAGCGTCTTGACTCATGTCAACACTGGGGCTGACAGAGGGCCTCCAGGAGAGAGGCCCAAGCAAGATGCGCCCCGAGGAGCGTCTTGCCACATGTAAACAATGGGTCTGACTGAGGGCCTCCAGGAGAGAAGCCCAAGCAAGACGCGCCCCGAGGAGCGTCTTGCCACATGTCAGCACTCGGTCTGACTGAGCGCCTCCAGGAGAGAGGCCCCAGCAAGACGCGCCCCGAGGAGCGTCTGGCCACATGTCAGCACTCTGTCTGACTGTGCGCCTCCAGGAGAGAGGCCCCAAGCAAGACGCGCCCCGAGGAGCATCTTGCCACATGTCAACAATGAGTCTGACTGAGGGCCTCCAGGAGAGAAGCCCAAGCAAGACGCGCCCCGAGGAGCGTCTTGCCACATGTCAGCACTCGGTCTGACTGAACGCCTCCAGGAGTGAAGCCCCAGCAAGACGCGCCCCGAGGAGCGTCTTGCCACATGTCAGCACTCGGTCTGACTGAGCTCCTCCAGGAGAGAGGCCCAAGCAAGACGCGCCTCGAGGAGCGTCTTGCCACATATCAACAAAGGATCTTACTGAGGGCCTCCATGAGAGAAGCCCAAGCAAGACGCGCCCCGAGGAGCGTCTTGTCACATGTCACCACTGGGTCTGACTGAGGGCCTCCAGGAGAGAAGCCCAAGCAACACGCGCCCCGAGGAGCGTCTTGCCACATGTAAGCACCCGGTCCGACTGAGCGCCTCCAGGAGAGAGGCCCAAGCAAGATGCACCCCGAGGAGCGTCTTGCCACATGTCAACAATGGGTCCGACTGAGGGCCTCCAGGAGAGAAGCCCCAGCAAGACGCGCCCCGAGGAGCGTCTGGCCACATGTCAGCACTCTGTCTGACTGTGCGCCTCCAGGAGAGAGGCCCCAAGCAAGACGCGCCCCGAGGAGCATCTTGCCACGTGTCAACACTGGGTCTGACTGAGCATCTCCAGGAGAGAGGCCCAAGCAAGACGCGCCCCGAGGAGCGTCTTGCCCAATGTCACCACTGGGTCTGACTGAGCGCCTCCAGGAGAGAGGCCCAAGCAAGACGCGCCCCGAGGAGCGTCTTGCCACATGTAAGCACTGGGTCTGACTGAGCGCCTCCAGGAGAGAAGCCCCAGCAAGACGCGCCCCGAGGAGCGTCTTACCACATGTCAGCACTCGGTCTGACTGAACACCTCCAGGAGAGAAGCCCAAGCAAGACGCGCCCCGAGGAGCTCCTTGCCACATGTCAGCACTCGGTCTGACTGAACGCCTCCAGGAGAGAAGCCCCAGCAAGACACACCCCGAGGAGCGTCTTGCCACATGTAAGCACTGGGTCTGACTGAGCGCCTCCAGGAGAGAGGCCCCAGCAAGACGCGCCCCGAGGAGCGTCTTGCCACATGTCAACAATGGGTCTGACTGAGGGCCTCCAGGAGAGAAGCCCAAGCAAGACGCGCCCTGAGGAGCGTCTTGCCACATGTCAACAATGGGTCTGACTGAGGGCCTCCAAGAGAGAAGCCCAAGCAAGACGCGCCCCGAGGAGCTTCTTGCACCATGTCAACACTGGGTCTGACTGAGCACCTCCAGGAGAGAGGCCCAAGCAAGACTCGCCCCGAGGAGCGTCTTGACCCATGTCAACACTGGGGCTGACAGAGGGCCTCCAGGAGAGAGGCCCAAGCAAGATGCGCCCCGAGGAGCGTCTTACCACATGTAAACAATGGGTCTGACTGAGGGCCTCCAGGAGAGAAGCCCAAGCAAGACGCGCCCCGAGGAGCGTCTTGCCACATGTCAGCACTCGGTCTGACTGAGCGCCTCCAGGAGAGAGGCCCCAGCAAGACGCGCCCCGAGGAGCGTCTGGCCACATGTCAGCACTCTGTCTGACTGTGCGCCTCTAGGAGAGAGGCCCCAAGCAAGACGCGCCCCGAGGAGCATCTTGCCACATGTCAACAATGAGTCTGACTGAGGGCCTCCAGGAGAGAAGCCCAAGCAAGACGCGCCCCGAGGAGCGTCTTGCCACATGTCAGCACTCGGTCTGACTGAACGCCTCCAGGAGAGAAGACCCAGCAAGACGCGCTCCGAGGAGCGTCATGCCACATGTCACTACTCGGTCTGACTGAGCGTCTCCAGGAGAGAGGCCCAAGCAAGACGCGCCCCGAGGAGCGTCTTGCCACGTGTCACCACTGGGTCTGACTGAGTGCCTCCAGGAGAAAGGCCCAAGCAAGACGCGCCCAGAGGAGCGTCTTGCCACGTGTCACCACTGGGTCTGATTGAGCGCCTCCAGGAGAGAGGCCACAGCAAGACGCGCCCCGAGGAGCATCTTGCCTTATGTCAGCACTCGGTCTGACTGAGCGCCTCCAGGAGAGAGGCCCAAGCAAGACGCGCCCCGAGGAGCATCTTGCCACATGTCAACAATGGGTCCGACAGAGGGCCCCCAGGAGAGAGGCCCAAGCAAGACACGCCCCGAGGAGCGTCTTGCCACATGTTAACAATGGGTCTGACTGAGCGCCTCCAGGAGAAAAGCCCAAGCAAGACGCGCCCCGAGGAGCGTCTTGTCACATGTCAACACTGGGTCTGACTGAGCGCCTCCAGGAGAGAAGCCCCAGCAAGACGCACCCCGAGGAGCGTCTTGCCACATGTGACTACTCGGTCTGACTGTGCGCCTCCAGGAGAGAGGCCCAAGCAAGACGCGCCCCGAGGAGCGTCTTGCCACATGTCAACACTGGGTCTGACTGAGGGCCTCCAGGAGAGAAGCCCAAGCAACACGCGCCCCGAGGAGCGTCTTGCCACATGTCAGCACCCGGTCCGACTGAGCGCCTCCAGGAGAGAGGCCCAAGCAAGATGCGCCCCGAGGAGCGTCTTGCCACATGTCAACAATGGGTCCGACTGAGGGCCTCCAGTACAGAAGCCCCAGCAAGACGCGCCCCGAGGAGCGTCTGGCCACATGTCAGCACTCTGTCTGACTGTGCGCCTCCAGGAGAGAGGCCCCAAGCAAGACGCGCCCCGAGGAGCGTCTTGCCACGTGTCAACACTGGGTCTGACTGAGCGTCTCCAGGAGAGAGGCCCAAGCAAGACGCGCCCCGAGGAGCGTCTTGCCACATGTCACCACTGGGTCTGACTGAGCGCCTCCAGGAGAGAGGCCCAAGCAAGACGCGCCCCGAGGAGCGTCTTGCCACATGTAAGCACTGGGTCTGACTGAGCGCCTCCAGGAGAGAAGCCCCAGCAAGACGCGCCCCGAGGAGCGTCTTACCACATGTCAGCACTCGGTCTGACTGAACACCTCCAGGAGAGAAGCCCAAGCAAGACGGGCCCCGAGGAGCTCCTTGCCACATGTCAGCACTCGGTCTGACTGAACGCCTCCAGGAGAGAAGCCCCAGCAAGACACACACCGAGGAGCGTCTTGCCACATGTAAGCACTGGGTCTGACTGAGCGCCTCCAGGAGAGAGGCCCCAGCAAGACGCGCCCCGAGGAGCGTCTTGCCACATGTCAACAATGGGTCTGACTGAGGGCCTCCAGGAGAGAAGCCCAAGCAAGACGCGCCCTGAGGAGCGTCTTGCCACATGTCAACAATGGGTCTGACTGAGGGCCTCCAAGAGCGAAGCCCAAGCAAGACGCGCCCCGAGGAGCTTCTTGCACCATGTCAACACTGGGTCTGACTGAGCACCTCCAGGAGAGAGGCCCAAGCAAGACTCGCCCCGAGGAGCGTCTTGACTCATGTCAACACTGGGGCTGACAGAGGGCCTCCAGGAGAGAGGCCCAAGCAAGATGCGCCCCGAGGAGCGTCTTGCCACATGTAAACAATGGGTCTGACTGAGGGCCTCCAGGAGAGAAGCCCAAGCAAGACGCGCCCCGAGGAGCGTCTTGCCACATGTCAGCACTCGGTCTGACTGAGCGCCTCCAGGAGAGAGGCCCCAGCAAGACGCGCCCCGAGGAGCGTCTGGCCACATGTCAGCACTCTGTCTGACTGTGCGCCTCCAGGAGAGAGGCCCCAAGCAAGACGCGCCCCGAGGAGCATCTTGCCACATGTCAACAATGAGTCTGACTGAGGGCCTCCAGGAGAGAAGCCCAAGCAAGACGCGCCCCGAGGAGCGTCTTGCCACATGTCAGCACTCGGTCTGACTGAACGCCTCCAGGAGTGAAGCCCCAGCAAGACGCGCCCCGAGGAGCGTCTTGCCACATGTCAGCACTCGGTCTGACTGAGCTCCTCCAGGAGAGAGGCCCAAGCAAGACGCGCCTCGAGGAGCGTCTTGCCACATATCAACAAAGGATCTTACTGAGGGCCTCCATGAGAGAAGCCCAAGCAAGACGCGCCCCGAGGAGCGTCTTGTCACATGTCACCACTGGGTCTGACTGAGCGCCTCCAGGAGAGAAGCCCCAGCAAGACGCGCCCCGAGGAGCGTCTTACCACATGTCAGCACTCGGTCTGACTGAACGCCTCCAGGAGAGAAGCCCAAGCAAGACGCGCCCCGAGGAGCTCCTTGCCACATGTCAGCACTCGGTCTGACTGAACGCCTCCAGGAGAGAAGCCCCAGCAAGACACACCCCGAGGAGCGTCTTGCCACATGTAAGCACTGGGTCTGACTGAGCGCCTCCAGGAGAGAGGCCCCAGCAAGACGCGCACCGAGGAGCGTCTTGCCTTATGTCAGCACTCGGTCTGACTGAGCGCCTCCAGGAGAGAGGCCCAAGCAAGACGCGCCCCGAGGAGCGTCTTGTCACATGTCAACAATGGGTCTGACTGAGGGCCTCCAGGAGAGAAGCCCAAGCAAGACGCGCCCCGAGGAGCGTCTTGCCACATGTAAACAATGGGTCTGACTGAGGGCCTCCAGGAGAGAAGCCCAAGCAAGACGCGCCCCGAGGAGCGTCTTGCCACATGTCAGCACTCGGTCTGACTGAACGCCTCTAGGAGAGAAGCCCCAGCAAGACGCGCCCCGAGGAGCGTCTTGCCACATGTCAGCACTCGGTCTGACTGAGCTCCTCCAGGAGAGAGGCCCAAGCAAGACGCGCCCCGAGGAGCGTCTTGCCACATATCAACAATGTATCTGACTGAGGGCCTCCATGAGAGAAGCCCAAGCAAGACACGCCCCGAGGAGCGTCTTGTCACATGTCACCACTGGGTCTGACTGAGCGCCTCCAGGAGAGAGGCCCAAGCAAGACGCGCCCCGAGGAGCGTCTTGCCACATGTCACCACTGGGTCTGACTGAGCGCCTCCAGGAGAGAGGCCCAAGCAAGACGCGCCCCGAGGAGCGTCTTGCCACATGTCAACAATGAGTCTGACTGAGGGCCTCCAGGAGAGAAGCCCAAGCAAGACGCGTCCCGAGGAGCGTCTTGCCACATGTCAGCACTCGGTCTGACTGAACGCCTCCAGGAGAGAAGCCCCAGCAAGACGCGCCCCGAGGAGCGTCTTGCCACATGTAAGCACTGGGTCTGACTGAGCGCCTCCAGGAGAGAGGCCCCAGCAAGACGCGCCCCGAGGAGCGTCTTGCCTTATGTCAGCACACGGTCTGACTGAGCGCCTCCAGGAGAGAGGCCCAAGCAAGACGCGCCCCGAGGAGCGTCTTGCCACATGTCAACAATGGGTCTGACTGAGGGCCTCCAGGAGAGAAGCCCAAGCAAGATGCACCCAAAGGAGCGTCTTGCCACATGTAAACAATGGGTCTGACTGAGGGCCTCCAGGAGAGAAGCCCAAGCAAGACGCGCCCCGAGGAGCGTCTTGCCACATGTCAGCACTCGGTCTGACTGAGCGCCTCCAGGAGAGAGGCCCAAGCAAGACGCACCCCGAGGAGCGTCTTGCCACATATCAGCAATGGGTCTGACTGAGGGCCTCCATGAGAGAAGCCCAAGCAAGACGCGCCCCGAGGAGCGTCTTGCCACATGTCACCACTGGGTCTGACTGAGCGCCTCCAGGAGAGAGGCCCAAGTAAGACGCGCCCCGAGGAGCGTCTTGCCACGTGTCAACACTGGGTCTGACTGAGCGTCTCCAGGAGAGAGGCCCAAGCAAGACGCGCCCCGAGGAGCGTCTTGCCACATGTCAGCACTGAGTCTGACTGAGTGCCTCCAGGAGAGAGGCCCAAGCAAGACGCGCCCCGAGGAGCGTCTTGCCACATGTAAGCACTGGGTCTGACTGAGCGCCTCCAGGAGAGAAGCCCCAGCAAGACTCGCCCCGAGGAGCGTCTTGACCCATGTCAACACTGGGGCTGACAGAGGGCCTCCAGGAGAGAGGCCCAAGCAAGATGCGCCCCGAGGAGCGTCTTGCCACATGTAAACAATGGGTCTGACTGAGGGCCTCCAGGAGAGAGGCCCCAGCAAGACGCGCCCCGAGGAGCGTCTGGCCACATGTCAGCACTCTGTCTGACTGTGCGCCTCCAGGAGAGAGGCCCCAAGCAAGACGCGCCCCGAGGAGCATCTTGCCACATGTCAACAATGAGTCTGACTGAGGGCCTCCAGGAGAGAAGCCCAAGCAAGACGCGCCCCGAGGAGCGTCTTGCCACATGTCAGCACTCGGTCTGACTGAACGCCTCCAGGAGAGAAGACCCAGCAAGACGCGCCCCGAGGAGCGTCTTGCCACATGTGACTACTCGGTCTGACTGTGCGCCTCCAGGAGAGAGGCCCAAGCAAGACGCGCCCCGAGGAGCGTCTTGCCACATGTCAACACTGGGTCTGACTGAGGGCCTCCAGGAGAGAAGCCCAAGCAACACGCGCCCCGAGGAGCGTCTTGCCACATGTCAGCACCAGGTCCGACTGAGCGCCTCCAGGAGAGAGGCCCAAGCAAGATGCGCCCCGAGGAGCGTCTTGCCACATGTCAACAATGGGTCCGACTGAGGGCCTCCAGGACAGAAGCCCCAGCAAGACGCGCCCCGAGGAGCGTCTGGCCACATGTCAGCACTCTGTCTGACTGTGCGCCTCCAGGAGAGAGGCCCCAAGCAAGACGCGCCCCGAGGAGCGTCTTGCCACGTGTCAACACTGGGTCTGACTGAGCGTCTCCAGGAGAGAGGCCCAAGCAAGACGCGCCCCGAGGAGCGTCTTGCCACATGTCACCACTGGGTCTGACTGAGCGCCTCCAGGAGAGAGGCCCAAGCAAGACGCGCCCCGAGGAGCGTCTTGCCACATGTAAGCACTGGGTCTGACTGAGCGCCTCCAGGAGAGAAGCCCCAGCAAGACGCGCCCCGAGGAGCGTCTTACCACATGTCAGCACTCGGTCTGACTGAACACCTCCAGGAGAGAAGCCCAAGCAAGACACGCCCCGAGGAGCTCCTTGCCACATGTCAGCACTCGGTCTGACTGAACGCCTCCAGGAGAGAAGCCCCAGCAAGACGCGCCCCGAGGAGTGTCTTGCCACATGTCAACAATGGGTCTGACTGAGGACCTCCAGGAGAGAAGCCCAAGCAAGACGCGCCCTGAGGAGCGTCTTGCCACATGTCAACAATGGGTCTGACTGAGGGCCTCCAAGAGAGAAGCCCAAGCAAGACGTGCCCCGAGGAGCTTCTTGCACCATGTCAACACTGGGTCTGACTGAGCACCTCCAGTAGAGAGGCCCAAGCAAGACTCGCCCCGAGGAGCGTCTTGACTCATGTCAACACTGGGGCTGACAGAGGGCCTCCAGGAGAGAGGCCCAAGCAAGATGCGCCCCGAGGAGCGTCTTGCCACATGTAAACAATGGGTCTGACTGAGGGCCTCCAGGAGAGAAGCCCAAGCAAGACGCGCCCCGAGGAGCGTCATGCCACATGTCACTACTCGGTCTGACTGAGCGTCTCCAGGAGAGAGGCCCAAGCAAGACGCGCCCCGAGGAGCGTCTTGCCACGTGTCACCACTGGGTCTGACTGAGTGCCTCCAGGAGAAAGGCCCAAGCAAGACGCGCCCAGAGGAGCGTCTTGCCACGTGTCACCACTGGGTCTGATTGAGCGCCTCCAGGAGAGAGGCCACAGCAAGACGCGCCCCGAGGAGCATCTTGCCTTATGTCAGCACTCGGTCTGACTGAGCGCCTCCAGGAGAGAGGCCCAAGCAAGACGCGCCCCGAGGAGCATCTTGCCACATGTCAACAATGGGTCTCACAGAGGGCCCCCAGGAGAGAGGCCCAAGCAAGACGCGCCCCGAGGAGCGTCTTGCCACATGTCAACAATGGGTCTGACTGAGCGCCTCCAGGAGAAAAGCCCAAGCAAGACGCTCCCCGAGGAGCGTCTTGTCACATGTCAACACTGGGTCTGACTGAGCACCTCCAGGAGAGAAGCCCCAGCAAGACGCACCCCGAGGAGTGTCTTGCCACATGTGACTACTCGGTCTGACTGTGCGCCTCCAGGAGAGAGGCCCAAGCAAGACGCGCCCCGAGGAGCGTCTTGCCACATGTCAACACTGGGTCTGACTGAGTGCCTCCAGGAGAGAAGCCCAAGCAACACGCACCCCGAGGAGCGTCTTGCCACATGTCAGCACCCGGTCCGACTGAGCGCCTCCAGGAGAGAGGCCCAAGCAAGATGCGCCCCGAGGAGCGTCTTGCCACATGTCAACAATGGGTCCGACTGAGGGCCTCCAGGACAGAAGCCCCAGCAAGACGCGCCCCGAGGAGCGTCTGGCCACATGTCAGCACTCTGTCTGACTGTGCGCCTCCAGGAGAGAGGCCCCAAGCAAGACGCGCCCCGAGGAGCGTCTTGCCACGTGTCAACACTGGGTCTGACTGAGCGTCTCCAGGAGAGAGGCCCAAGCAAGACGCGCCCCGAGGAGCGTCTTGCCACAGGTCACCACTGGGTCTGACTGAGCGCCTCCAGGAGAGAGGCCCAAG
>NW_027223094.1:58200-104200 GCF_043380555.1 Nothobranchius furzeri
CAAGACGCGCCCCGAGGAGCGTCTTGCCACATGTAAGCACTGGGTCTGACTGAGCGCCTCCAGGAGAGAAGCCCCAGCAAGACGCGCCCCGAGGAGCGTCTTACCACATGTCAGCACTCGGTCTGACTGAACACCTCCAGGAGAGAAGCCCAAGCAAGACGCGGCCCGAGGAGCTCCTTGCCACATGTCAGCACTCGGTCTGACTGAACGCCTCCAGGAGAGAAGCCCCAGCAAGACACACACCGAGGAGCGTCTTGCCACATGTAAGCACTGGGTCTGACTGAGCGCCTCCAGGAGAGAGGCCCCAGCAAGACGCGCCCCGAGGAGCGTCTTGCCACATGTCAACAATGGGTCTGACTGAGGGCCTCCAGGAGAGAAGCCCAAGCAAGACGCGCCCTGAGGAGCGTCTTGCCACATGTCAACAATGGGTCTGACTGAGGGCCTCCAAGAGAGAAGCCCAAGCAAGACGCGCCCCGAGGAGCGTCTTGCCACATGTCAGCACTCGGTCTGACTGAACGCCTCCAGGAGAGAAGCCCCAGCAAGACGCGCCCCGAGGAGCGTCTTGCCACATGTCAGCACTCGGTCTGACTGAGCTCCTCCAGGAGAGAGGCCCAAGCAAGACGCGCCTCGAGGAGCGTCTTGCCACATATCAACAATGGATCTTACTGAGGGCCTCCATGAGAGAAGCCCAAGCAAGACGCGCCCCGAGGAGCGTCTTGTCACATGTCACCACTGGGTCTGACTGAGCGCCTCCAGGAGAGAAGCCCCAGCAAGACGCGCCCCGAGGAGCGTCTTACCACATGTCAGCACTCGGTCTGACTGAACGCCTCCAGGAGAGAAGCCCAAGCAAGACGCGCCCCGAGGAGCTCCTTGCCACATGTCAGCACTCGGTCTGACTGAACGCCTCCAGGAGAGAAGCCCCAGCAAGACACACCCCGAGGAGCGTCTTGCCACATGTAAGCACTGGGTCTGACTGAGCGCCTCCAGGAGAGAGGCCCCAGCAAGACGCGCACCGAGGAGCGTCTTGTCACATGTCAACAATGGGTCTGACTGAGGGCCTCCAGGAGAGAAGCCCAAGCAAGACGCGCCCCGAGGAGCGTCTTGCCACATGTAAACAATGGGTCTGACTGAGGGCCTCCAGGAGAGAAGCCCAAGCAAGACGCGCCCCGAGGAGCGTCTTGCCACATGTCAGCACTCGGTCTGACTGAACGCCTCTAGGAGAGAAGCCCCAGCAAGACGCGCCCCGAGGAGCGTCTTGCCACATGTCAGCACTCGGTCTGACTGAGCTCCTCCAGGAGAGAGGCCCAAGCAAGACGCGCCCCGAGGAGCGTCTTGCCACATATCAACAATGTATCTGACTGAGGGCCTCCATGAGAGAAGCCCAAGCAAGACGCGCCCCGAGGAGCGTCTTGTCACATGTCACCACTGGGTCTGACTGAGCGCCTCCAGGAGAGAGGCCCAAGCAAGACGCGCCCCGAGGAGCGTCTTGCCACATGTCACCACTGGGTCTGACTGAGCGCCTCCAGGAGAGAGGCCCAAGCAAGACGCGCCCCGAGGAGCGTCTTGCCACATGTCAACAATGAGTCTGACTGAGGGCCTCCAGGAGAGAAGCCCAAGCAAGACGCGTCCCGAGGAGCGTCTTGCCACATGTCAGCACTCGGTCTGACTGAACGCCTCCAGGAGAGAAGCCCCAGCAAGACGCGCCCCGAGGAGCGTCTTGCCACATGTAAGCACTGGGTCTGACTGAGCGCCTCCAGGAGAGAGGCCCCAGCAAGACGCGCCCCGAGGAGCGTCTTGCCTTATGTCAGCACACGGTCTGACTGAGCGCCTCCAGGAGAGAGGCCCAAGCAAGACGCGCCCCGAGGAGCGTCTTGCCACATGTCAACAATGGGTCTGACTGAGGGCCTCCAGGAGAGAAGCCCAAGCAAGATGCACCCAAAGGAGCGTCTTGCCACATGTAAACAATGGGTCTGACTGAGGGCCTCCAGGAGAGAAGCCCAAGCAAGACGCGCCCCGAGGAGCGTCTTGCCACATGTCAGCACTCGGTCTGACTGAGCGCCTCCAGGAGAGAGGCCCAAGCAAGACGCACCCCGAGGAGCGTCTTGCCACATATCAGCAATGGGTCTGACTGAGGGCCTCCATGAGAGAAGCCCAAGCAAGACGCGCCCCGAGGAGCGTCTTGCCACATGTCACCACTGGGTCTGACTGAGCGCCTCCAGGAGAGAGGCCCAAGTAAGACGCGCCCCGAGGAGCGTCTTGCCACGTGTCAACACTGGGTCTGACTGAGCGTCTCCAGGAGAGAGGCCCAAGCAAGACGCGCCCCGAGGAGCGTCTTGCCACATGTCAGCACTGAGTCTGACTGAGCGCCTCCAGGAGAGAGGCCCAAGCAAGACGCGCCCCGAGGAGCGTCTTGCCACATGTAAGCACTGGGTCTGACTGAGCGCCTCCAGGAGAGAAGCCCCAGCAAGACGCGCCCCGAGGAGCGTCTTACCACATGTCAGCACTCGGTCTGACTGAACGCCTCCAGGAGAGAAGCCCAAGCAAGACGCGCCCCGAGGAGCGTCTTGCCACATGTCAGCACTCGGTCTGACTGAACGCCTCCAGGAGAGAAGCCCCAGCAAGACACGCCCCGAGGAGCGTCTTGCCACATGTAAGCACTGGGTCTGACTGAGCGCCTCCAGGAGAGAGGCCCCAGCAAGATGCGCCCCGAGGAGCGTCTTGCCTTATGTCAGCACTCGGACTGACTGAGCGCCTCCAGCAGAGAGGCCCAAGCAAGACGCGCCCCGCGGAGCGTCTTGCCACATGTCAACAATGGGTCTGACTGAGGGCCTCCAGGAGAGAAGCCCAAGCAAGACGCGCCCCGAGGAGCGTCTTGCCACATGTCAGCACTCGGTCTGACTGAGCGACTCCAGGAGAGAGCCCAAGCAAGACGCACCCCGGGGAGCGTCTTGACACATGTCAACACTGGGGCTGACAGAGGGCCTCCAGGAGAGAGGCCCAAGCAAGATGCGCCCCGAGGAGCGTCTTGCCACATGTAAACAATGGGTCTGACTGAGGGCCTCCAAGAGAGAAGCCCAAGCAAGACGCGCCCCGAGGAGCGTCTTGCACCATGTCAACACTGGGTATGACTGAGAACCTCCAGGAGAGAGGCCCAAGCAAGACTCGCCCCGAGGAGCGTCTTGCCACATATCAACAATGGGTCTGACTGAGGGCCTCCATGAGAGAAGCCCAAGCAAGACGCGCCCCGAGGAGCATCTTGCCACATGTCAGCACTCGGTCTGACTGAGCGACTCCAGGAGAGAGGCCCAAGCAAGACACACATCGAGGAGCGTCTTGACACATGTCAACACTGGGGCTGACAGAGGGCCTCCAGGAGAGAGGCCCAAGCAAGATGCGCCCCGAGGAGCGTCTTGCCACATGTCAACAATGGGTCTGACTGAGGGCCTCCAAGAGAGAAGCCCAAGCAAGACGCGCCCCGAGGAGGGTCTTGCACCATGTCAACACTGGGTCTGACTGAGCACCTCCAGGAGAGAGGCCCAAGCAAGACTCGCCCCGAGGAGCGTCTTGCCACATATCAACAATGGGTCTGACTGAGGGCCTCCATGAGAGAAGCCCAAGCAAGACGCGCCCCGAGGAGCGTCTTGCCACATGTCAGCACTCGGTCTGACTGAGCGCCTCCAGGAGAGAGGCCCAAGCAAGACGCACCCCGAGGAGCGTCTTGACACATGTCAACACTGGGGCTGACAGAGGAACTCCAGGAGAGAGGCCCAAGCAAGATGCGCCCCGAGGAGCGTCTTGCCACATGTAAACAATGGGTCTGACTGAGGGCGTCCAGGAGAGAAGCCCAAGCAAGACGCGCCCCGAGGAGCGTCTTGCCACATGTCAGCACTCGGTCTGACTGAGCGCCTCCAGGAGAGAGGCCCAAGCAAGACGCGCCCCGAGGAGCGTCTTGCCACATATCAACAATGGGTCTGACTGAGGGCCTCCATGAGAGAAGCCCAAGCAAGACGCGCCCCGAGGAGCATCTTGTCACGTGTCAACACTGGGTCTGACTGAGCGTCTCCAGGAGAGAGGCCCAAGCAAGACGCGCCCCGAGGAGCGTCTTGCCACATGTAAGCACTGGGTCTGACTGAGCGCCTCCAGGAGAGAGGCCCAAGCAAGACGCGCCCCGAGGAGTGTCTTGCCACATGTCAACAATGGGTCTGACTGAGGGCCTCCAGGAGAGAAGCCCAAGCAAGACGCGCCCCGAGGAGCGTCTTGCCACATGTCAACAATGGGTCTGACTGAGCGCCTCCAGGAGAGAGGCCCAAGCAAGACGCGCCCCGAGGAGCGTCTTGCCACATGTCACCACTGGGTCTGACTGAGCGCCTCCAGGAGAGAGGCCCAAGCAAGACGCGCCCCGAGGAGCGTCTTGCCACATGTCAACAATGGGTCTGACTGAGGGCCTCCAGGAGAGAAGCCCAAGCAAGACGCGTCCCGAGGAGCGTCTTGCCACATGTCAGCACTCGGTCTGACTGAACACCTCCAGGAGAGAAGCCCCAGCAAGACGCGCCCCGAGGAGCGTCTCGCCACATGTAAGCACTGGGTCTGACTGAGCGCCTCCAGGAGAGAAGCCCCAGCAAGACGCGCCCCGAGGAGCGTCTTACCACATGTAAGCACTGGGTCTGACTGAGCGCCTCCAGGAGAGAGGCCCAAGCAAGACGCGCCCCGAGGAGCGTCTTGCCACATGTAAGCACTGGGTCTGACTGAGCGCCTCCAGGAGAGAAGCCCCAGCAAGACGCGCCCCGAGGAGCGTCTTGCACCATGTCAACACTGGGTCTGACTGAGCACCTCCAGGAGAGAGGCCCAAGCAAGACTCGCCCCGAGGAGCGTCTTGCCACATATCAACAATGGGTCTGACTGAGGGCCTCCATGAGAGAAGCCCAAGCAAGACGCGCCCCGAGGAGCGTCTTGCCACATGTCAGCACTCGGTCTGACTGAGCGCCTCCAGGAGAGAGGCCCAAGCAAGACGCACCCCGAGGAGCGTCTTGACACATGTCAACACTGGGGCTGACAGAGGAACTCCAGGAGAGAGGCCCAAGCAAGATGCGCCCCGAGGAGCGTCTTGCCACATGTAAACAATGGGTCTGACTGAGGGCGTCCAGGAGAGAAGCCCAAGCAAGACGCGCCCCGAGGAGCGTCTTGCCACATGTCAGCACTCGGTCTGACTGAGCGCCTACAGGAGAGAGGCCCAAGCAAGACGCGCCCCGAGGAGCGTCTTGCCACATATCAACAATGGGTCTGACTGAGGGCCTCCATGAGAGAAGCCCAAGCAAGACGCGCCCCGAGGAGCGTCTTGTCACGTGTAAACACTGGGTCTGACTGAGCGTCTCCAGGAGAGAGGCCCAAGCAAGACGCGCCCCGAGGAGCGTCTTGCCACATGTAAGCACTGGGTCTGACTGAGCGCCTCCAGGAGAGAGGCCCCAGCAAGACGCGCCCCGAGGAGCGTCTTGCCTTATGTCAGCACTCGGTCTGACTGAGCGCCTCCAGGAGAGAGGCCCAAGCAAGACGCGCCCCGAGGAGTGTCTTGCCACATGTCAACAATGGGTCTGACTGAGGGCCTCCAGGAGAGAAGCCCAAGCAAGACGCGCCCCGAGGAGCGTCTTGCCACATGTCAACAATGGGTCTGACTGAGCGCCTCCAGGAGAGAGGCCCAAGCAAGACGCACCCCGGGGAGCGTCTTGACACATGTCAACACTGGGGCTGACAGAGGGCCTCCAGGAGAGAGGCCCAAGCAAGATGCGCCCCGAGGAGCGTCTTGCCACATGTAAACAATGGGTCTGACTGAGGGCCTCCAAGAGAGAAGCCCAAGCAAGACGCGCCCCGAGGAGCGTCTTGCACCATGTCAACACTGGGTATGACTGAGCACCTCCAGGAGAGAGGCCCAAGCAAGACTCGCCCCGAAGAGCGTCTTGCCACATATCAACAATGGGTCTGACTGAGGGCCTCCATGAGAGAAGCCCAAGCAAGACGCGCCCCGAGGAGCATCTTGCCACATGTCAGCACTCGGTCTGACTGAGCGACTCCAGGAGAGAGGCCCAAGCAAGACGCACATCGAGGAGCGTCTTGACACATGTCAACACTGGGGCTGACAGAGGGCCTCCAGGAGAGAGGCCCAAGCAAGATGCGCCCCGAGGAGCGTCTTGCCACATGTCAACAATGGGTCTGACTGAGGGCCTCCAAGAGAGAAGCCCAAGCAAGACGCGCCCCGAGGAGGGTCTTGCACCATGTCAACACTGGGTCTGACTGAGCACCTCCAGGAGAGAGGCCCAAGCAAGACTCGCCCCGAGGAGCGTCTTGCCACATATCAACAATGGGTCTGACTGAGGGCCTCCATGAGAGAAGCCCAAGCAAGACGCGCCCCGAGGAGCGTCTTGCCACATGTAAGCACTCGGTCTGACTGAGCGCCTCCAGGAGAGAGGCCCAAGCAAGACGCACCCCGAGGAGCGTCTTGACACATGTCAACACTGGGGCTGACAGAGGAACTCCAGGAGAGAGGCCCAAGCAAGATGCGCCCCGAGGAGCGTCTTGCCACATGTAAACAATGGGTCTGACTGAGGGCGTCCAGGAGAGAAGCCCAAGCAAGACGCGCCCCGAGGAGCGTCTTGCCACATGTCAGCACTCGGTCTGACTGAGCGCCTCCAGGAGAGAGGCCCAAGCAAGACGCGCCCCGAGGAGCGTCTTGCCACATATCAACAATGGGTCTGACTGAGGGCCTCCATGAGAGAAGCCCAAGCAAGACGCGCCCCGAGGAGCGTCTTGTCACGTGTCAACACTGGGTCTGACTGAGCGTCTCCAGGAGAGAGGCCCAAGCAAGACGCGCCCCGAGGAGCGTCTTGCCACATGTAAGCACTGGGTCTGACTGAGCGCCTCCAGGAGAGAGGCCCAAGCAAGACGCGCCCCGAGGAGTGTCTTGCCACATGTCAACAATGGGTCTGACTGAGGGCCTCCAGGAGAGAAGCCCAAGCAAGACGCGCCCCGAGGAGCGTCTTGCCACATGTCAACAATGGGTCTGACTGAGCGCCTCCAGGAGAGAGGCCCAAGCAAGACGCGCCCCGAGGAGCGTCTTGCCACATGTCACCACTGGGTCTGACTGAGCGCCTCCAGGAGAGAGGCCCAAGCAAGACGCGCCCCGAGGAGCGTCTTGCCACATGTCAACAATGGGTCTGACTGAGGGCCTCCAGGAGAGAAGCCCAAGCAAGACGCGTCCCGAGGAGCGTCTTGCCACATGTCAGCACTCGGTCTGACTGAACACCTCCAGGAGAGAAGCCCCAGCAAGACGCGCCCCGAGGAGCGTCTCGCCACATGTAAGCACTGGGTCTGACTGAGCGCCTCCAGGAGAGAAGCCCCAGCAAGACGCGCCCCGAGGAGCGTCTTGCCACATGTAAGCACTGGGTCTGACTGAGCGCCTCCAGGAGAGAGGCCCAAGCAAGACGCGCCCCGAGGAGCGTCTTGCCACATGTAAGCACTGGGTCTGACTGAGCGCCTCCAGGAGAGAAGCCCCAGCAAGACGCGCCCCGAGGAGCGTCTTGCACCATGTCAACACTGGGTCTGACTGAGCACCTCCAGGAGAGAGGCCCAAGCAAGACTCGCCCCGAGGAGCGTCTTGCCACATATCAACAATGGGTCTGACTGAGGGCCTCCATGAGAGAAGCCCAAGCAAGACGCGCCCCGAGGAGCGTCTTGCCACATGTCAGCACTCGGTCTGACTGAGCGCCTCCAGGAGAGAGGCCCAAGCAAGACGCACCCCGAGGAGCGTCTTGACACATGTCAACACTGGGGCTGACAGAGGAACTCCAGGAGAGAGGCCCAAGCAAGATGCGCCCCGAGGAGCGTCTTGCCACATGTAAACAATGGGTCTGACTGAGGGCGTCCAGGAGAGAAGCCCAAGCAAGACGCGCCCCGAGGAGCGTCTTGCCACATGTCAGCACTCGGTCTGACTGAGCGCCTCCAGGAGAGAGGCCCAAGCAAGACGCGCCCCGAGGAGCGTCTTGCCACATATAAACAATGGGTCTGACTGAGGGCCTCCATGAGAGAAGCCCAAGCAAGACGCGCCCCGAGGAGCGTCTTGTCACGTGTAAACACTGGGTCTGACTGAGCGTCTCCAGGAGAGAGGCCCAAGCAAGACGCGCCCCGAGGAGCGTCTTGCCACATGTAAGCACTGGGTCTGACTGAGCGCCTCCAGGAGAGAGGCCCCAGCAAGACGCGCCCCGAGGAGCGTCTTGCCTTATGTCAGCACTCGGTCTGACTGAGCGCCTCCAGGAGAGAGGCCCAAGCAAGACGCGCCCCGAGGAGTGTCTTGCCACATGTCAACAATGGGTCTGACTGAGGGCCTCCAGGAGAGAAGCCCAAGCAAGACGCGCCCCGAGGAGCGTCTTGCCACATGTCAACAATGGGTCTGACTGAGCGCCTCCAGGAGAGAGGCCCAAGCAAGACGCGCCCCGAGGAGCGTCTTGCCACATGTCACCACTGGGTCTGACTGAGCGCCTCTAGGAGAGAGGCCCAAGCAAGACGCGCCCCGAGGAGCGTCTTGCCACATGTCAACAATGGGTCTGACTGAGGGCCTCCAGGAGAGAAGCCCAAGCAAGACGCGTCCCGAGGAGCGTCTTGCCACATGTCAGCACTCGGTCTGACTGAACGCCTCCAGGAGAGAAGCCCCAGCAAGACGCGCCCCGAGGAGCGTCTCGCCACATGTAAGCACTGGGTCTGACTGAGCGCCTCCAGGAGAGAAGCCCCAGCAAGACGCGCCCCGAGGAGCGTCTTGCCACATGTAAGCACTGGGTCTGACTGAGCGCCTCAAGGAGAGAGGCCCAAGCAAGACGCGCCCCGAGGAGCGTCTTGCCACATGTAAGCACTGGGTCTGACTGAGCGCCTCCAGGAGAGAAGCCCCAGCAAGACGCGCCCCGAGGAGCGTCTTACCACATGTCAGCACTCGGTCTGACTGAACGCCTCCAGTAGAGAAGCCCAAGCAAGACGCGCCCCGAGGAGCGTCTTGCCACATGTCAGCACTCGGTCTGACTGCACGCCTCCAGGAGAGAAGCCCCAGCAAGACACGCCCCGAGGAGCGTCTTGCCACATGTAAGCACTGGGTCTGACTGAGCGCCTCCAGGAGAGAGGCCCCAGCAAGATGCGCCCCGAGGAGCGTCTTGCCTTATGTCAGCACTCGGTCTGACTGAGCGCCTCCAGGAGAGAGGCCCAAGCAAGACGCGCCCCGCGGAGCGTCTTGCCACATGTCAACAATGGGTCTGACTGAGGGCCTCCAGGAGAGAGGCCCAAGCAAGACGCACCCCGGGGAGCGTCTTGACACATGTCAACACTGGGGCTGACAGAGGGCCTCCAGGAGAGAGGCCCAAGCAAGATGCGCCCCGAGGAGCGTCTTGCCACATGTAAACAATGGGTCTGACTGAGGGCCTCCAAGAGAGAAGCTCAAGCAAGATGCGCCCCGAGGAGCTTCTTGCACCATGTTACACTGGGTCTGACTGAGCACCTCCAGGAGAGAGGCCCAAGCAAGACTCGCCCCGAGGAGCGTCTTGCCACATATCAACAATGGGTCTGACTGAGGGCCTCCATGAGAGAAGCCCAAGCAAGACGCGCCCCGAGGAGCATCTTGCCACATGTCAGCACTCGGTCTGACTGAGCGACTCCAGGAGAGAGGCCCAAGCAAGACGCACCCCGAGGAGCGTCTTGACACATGTCAACACTGGGGCTGACAGAGGGCCTCCAAGAGAGAGGCCCAAGCAAGATGCGCCCCAAGGAGCGTCTTGCCACATGTCAACAATGGGTCTGACTGAGGGCCTCCAAGAGAGAAGCCCAAGCAAGACGCGCCCCGAGGAGCGTCTTGCACCATGTCAACACTGGGTCTGACTGAGCACCTCCAGGAGAGAGGCCCAAGCAAGACTCGCCCCGAGGAGCGTCTTGCCACATATCAACAATGGGTCTGAGTGAGGGCCTCCATGAGAGAAGCCCAAGCAAGACGCGCCACGAGGAGCGTCTTGCCACATGTCACCACTGGGTCTGACTGAGCGCCTCCAGGAGAGAGGCCCAAGCAAGACGCGCCCCGAGGAGCGTCTTGCCACATGTCAACAATGAGTCTGACTGAGGGCCTCCAGGAGAGAAGCCCAAGCAAGACGCGTCCCGAGGAGTGTCTTGCCACATGTCAGCACTCGGTCTGACTGAACGCCTCCAGGAGAGAAGCCCCAGCAAGACGCGCCCCGAGGAGCGTCTTGCCACATGTAAGCACTGGGTCTGACTGAGCGCCTCCAGGAGAGAGGCCCCAGCAAGACGCGCCCCGAGGAGCGTCTTGCCTTATGTCAGCACTCGGTCTGACTGAGCGCCTCCAGGAGAGAGGCCCAAGCAAGACGCGTTCCGAGGAGTGTCTTGCCACATGTCAACAATGAGTCTGACTGAGGGCCTCCAGGAGAGAAGCCCAAGCAAGACGCGTCCCGAGGAGTGTCTTGCCACATGTCAACAATGGGTCTGACTGAGGGCCTCCAAGAGAGAAGCCCAAGCAAGACGCACCCCGAGGAGGGTCTTGCACCATGTCAACACTGGGTCTGACTGAGCACCTCCAGGAGAGAGGCCCAAGCAAGACTAGCCCCGAGGAGCGTCTTGCCACCTATCAACAATGGGTCTGACTGAGGGCCTCCATGAGAGAAGCCCAAGCAAGACGCGCCCCGAGGAGCGTCTTGCCACATGTCAGCACTCGGTCTGACTGAGCGCCTCCAGGAGAGAGGCCCAAGCAAGACGCACCCCGAGGAGCGTCTTGACACATGTCAACACTGGGGCTGACAGAGGAACTCCAGGAGAGAGGCCCAAGCAAGATGCGCCCCGAGGAGCGTCTTGCCACATGTAAACAATGGGTCTGACTGAGGGCCTCCAGGAGAGAAGCCCAAGCAAGACGCGCCCCGAGGAGCGTCTTGCCACATGTCAGCACTCGGTCTGACTGAGCGCCTCCAGGAGAGAGGCCCAAGCAAGACGCGCCCCGAGGAGCGTCTTGCCACATATCAACAATGGGTCTGACTGAGGGCCTCCATGAGAGAAGCCCAAGCAAGACGCGCCCCGAGGAGCGTCTTGTCACGTGTCAACACTGGGTCTGACTGAGCGTCTCCAGGAGAGAGGCCCAAGCAAGACGCGCCCCGAGGAGCGTCTTGCCACATGTAAGCACTGGGTCTGACTGAGCGCCTCCAGGAGACAGGCCCCAGCAAGACGCGCCCCGAGGAGCGTCTTGCCTTATGTCAGCACTCGGTCTGACTGAGCGCCTCCAGGAGAGAGGCCCAAGCAAGACGCGCCCCGAGGAGTGTCTTGCCACATGTCAACAATGGGTCTGACTGAGGGCCTCCAGGAGAGAAGCCCAAGCAAGACGCGCCCCGAGGAGCGTCTTGCCACATGTCAACAATGGGTCTGACTGAGCGCCTCCAGGAGAGAGGCCCAAGCAAGACGCGCCCCGAGGAGCGTCTTGCCACATGTCACCACTGGGTCTGACTGAGCACCTCAAGGAGAGAGGCCCAAGCAAGACGCGCCCCGAGGAGCGTCTTGCCACATGTCAACAATGGGTCTGACTGAGGGCCTCCAGGAGAGAAGCCCAAGCAAGACGCGTCCCGAGGAGCGTCTTGCCACATGTCAGCACTCGGTCTGACTGAACGCCTCCAGGAGAGAAGCCCCAGCAAGACGCGCCCCGAGGAGGGTCTTGCCACATGTAAGCACTGGGTCTGACTGAGCGCCTCCAGGAGAGAAGCCCCAGCAAGACGCGCCCCGAGGAGCGTCTTGCCACATGTAAGCACTGGGTCTGACTGAGCGCCTCCAGGAGAGAGGCCCAAGCAAGACGCGCCCCGAGGAGCGTCTTGCCACATGTAAGCACTGGGTCTGACTGAGCGCCTCCAGGAGAGAAGCCCCAGCAAGACGCGCCCCGAGGAGCGTCTTACCACATGTCAGCACTCGGTCAGACTGAACGCCTCCAGGAGAGAAGCCCAAGCAAGACGCGCCCCGAGGAGCGTCTTGCCACATGTCAGCACTCGGTCTGACTGCACGCCTCCAGGAGAGAAGCCCCAGCAAGACACGCCCCGAGGAGCGTCTTGCCACATGTAAGCACTGGGTCTGACTGAGCGCCTCCAGGAGAGAGGCCCCAGCAAGATGCGCCCCGAGGAGCGTCTTGCCTTATGTCAGCACTCGGTCTGACTGAGCGCCTCCAGGAGAGAGGCCCAAGCAAGACGCGCCCCACGGAGCGTCTTGCCACATGTCAACAATGGGTCTGACTGAGGGCCTCCAGGAGAGAGGCCCAAGCAAGACGCACCCCGGGGAGCGTCTTGACACATGTCAACACTGGGGCTGACAGAGGGCCTCCAGGAGAGAGGCCCAAGCAAGATGCGCCCCGAGGAGCGTCTTGCACCATGTTACACTGGGTCTGACTGAGCACCTCCAGGAGAGAGGCCCAAGCAAGACGCGCCCCGAGGAGGGTCTTGCCACATGTAAGCACTGGGTCTGACTGAGCGCCTCCAGGAGAGAAGCCCCAGCAAGACGCGCCCCGAGGAGCGTCTTGCCACATGTAAGCACTGGGTCTGACTGAGCGCCTCCAGGAGAGAGGCCCAAGCAAGACGCGCCCCGAGGAGCGTCTTGCCACATGTAAGCACTGGGTCTGACTGAGCGCCTCCAGGAGAGAAGCCCCAGCAAGACGCGCCCCGAGGAGCGTCTTACCACATGTCAGCACTCGGTCAGACTGAACGCCTCCAGGAGAGAAGCCCAAGCAAGACGCGCCCCGAGGAGCGTCTTGCCACATGTCAGCACTCGGTCTGACTGCACGCCTCCAGGAGAGAAGCCCCAGCAAGACGCGCCCCGAGGAGCGTCTTGCCACATGTAAGCACTGGGTCTGACTGAGCGCCTCCAGGAGAGAGGCCCCAGCAAGATGCGCCCCGAGGAGCGTCTTGCCTTATGTCAGCACTCGGTCTGACTGAGCGCCTCCAGGAGAGAGGCCCAAGCAAGACGCGCCCCACGGAGCGTCTTGCCACATGTCAACAATGGGTCTGACTGAGGGCCTCCAGGAGAGAGGCCCAAGCAAGACGCACCCCGGGGAGCGTCTTGACACATGTCAACACTGGGGCTGACAGAGGGCCTCCAGGAGAGAGGCCCAAGCAAGATGCGCCCCGAGGAGCGTCTTGCACCATGTTACACTGGGTCTGACTGAGCACCTCCAGGAGAGAGGCCCAAGCAAGACTCGCCCCGAGGAGCGTCTTGCCACATATCAACAATGGGTCTGACTGAGGGCCTCCATGAGAGAAGCCCAAGCAAGACGCGCCCCGAGGAGCATCTTGCCACATGTCAGCACTCGGTCTGACTGAGCGACTCCAGGAGAGAGGCCCAAGCAAGACGCACCCCGAGGAGCGTCTTGACACATGTCAACACTGGGGCTGACAGAGGGCCTCCAGGAGAGAGGCCCAAGTAAGATGCGCCCCAAGGAGCGTCTTGCCACATGTCAACAATGGGTCTGACTGAGGGCCTCCAAGAGAGAAGCCCAAGCAAGACGCGCCCCGAGGAGCGTCTTGCACCATGTCAACACTGGGTCTGACTGAGCACCTCCAGGAGAGAGGCCCAAGCAAGACTCGCCCCGAGGAGTGTCTTGCCACATATCAACAATGGGTCTGAGTGAGGGCCTCCATGAGAGAAGCCCAAGCAAGACGCGCCCCGAGGAGCGTCTTGTTACGTGTCAACACTGGGTCTGACTGAGCGTCTCCAGGAGAGATGCCCAAGCAAGACGCGCCCCGAGGAGCGTCTTGCCACATGTCATCACTGGGTCTGACTGAGCGCCTCCAGGAGAGAGGCCCAAGCAAGACGCGCCCCGAGGAGCGTCTTGCCACATGTCAACAATGAGTCTGACTGAGGGCCTCCAGGAGAGAAGCCCAAGCAAGACGCGTCCCGAGGAGTGTCTTGCCACATGTCAGCACTCGGTCTGACTGAACGCCTCCAGGAGAGAAGCCCCAGCAAGACGCGCCCCGAGGAGCGTCTTGCCACATGTAAGCACTGGGTCTGACTGAGCGCCTCCTGGAGAGAGGCCCCAGCAAGACGCGCCCCGAGGAGCGTCTTGCCTTATGTCAGCACTCGGTCTGACTGAGTGCCTCCAGGAGAGAGGCCCAAGCAAGACGCGTCCCGAGGAGTGTCTTGCCACATGTCAACAATGAGTCTGACTGAGGGCCTCCAGGAGAGAAGCCCAAGCAAGACGCGTCCCGAGGAGTGTCTTGCCACAGGTCAAAAATGGGTCTGACTGAGGGCCTCCAGGAGAGAAGCCCAAGCAAGACGAGCCCCGAGGAGCGTCTTGCCACATGTCAGCACTCGGTCTGACTGAGCGCCTCCAGGAGAGAGGCCCAAGCAAGACGCGCCCCGAGGAGCGTCTTGCCACATATCAACAATGGGTCTGACTGAGGGCCTCCATGAGAGAAGCCCAAGCAAGACGCGCCCCGAGGAGCATCTTGCCACATGTCAGCACTCGGTCTGACTGAGCGACTCCAGGAGAGAGGCCCAAGCAAGACGCACCCCGAGGAGCGTTTTGACACATGTCAACACTGGGGCTGACAGAGGGCCTCCAGGAGAGAGGCCCAAGCAAGATGCGCCCCGAGGAGCGTCTTGCCACATGTCAACAATGGGTCTGACTGAGGGCCTCCAAGAGAGAAGCCCAAGCAAGACGCGCCCCGAGGAGCGTCTTGCACCATGTCAACACTGGGTCTGACTGAGCACCTCCAGGAGAGAGGCCCAAGCAAGACTCGCCCCGAGGAGCGTCTTGCCACATATCAACAATGGGTCTGACTGAGGGCCTCCATGAGAGAAGCCCAAGCAAGACGCGCCCCGAGGAGCGTCTTGCAACATGTCAGCACTCGGTCTGACTGAGCGCCTCCAGGAGAGAGGCCCAAGCAAGACGCGCCCCGAGGAGCGTCTTGCCACATATCAACAATGGGTCTGACTGAGGGCCTCCATGAGAGAAGCCAAAGCAAGACGCGCCCCGAGGAGCGTCTTGTCACGTGTCAACACTGGGTCTGACTGAGCGTCTCCAGGAGAGAGGCCCAAGCAAGACGCGCCCCGAGGAGCGTCTTGCCACATGTCACCACTGGGTCTGACTGAGCGCCTCCAGGAGAAAGGCCCAAGCAAGACGCGCCCTGAGGAGCGTCTTGCCACATGTCAACAATGAGTCTGACTGAGGGCCTCCAGGAGAGAAGCCCAAGAAAGACGCGTCCCGAGGAGTGTCTTGCCACATGTCAGCACTCGGTCTGACTGAACGCCTCCAGGAGAGAAGCCCCAGCAAGACGCGCCCCGAGGAGCGTCTTGCCACATGTAAGCACTGGGTCTGACTGAGCGCCTCCAGGAGAGAGGCCCCAGCAAGACGCGCCCCGAGGAGCGTCTTGCCTTATGTCAGCACTCGGTCTGACTGAGCGCCTCCAGGAGAGAGGCCCAAGCAAGACGCGTCCCGAGGAGTGTCTTGCCACATGTCAACAATGAGTCTGACTGAGGGCCTCCAGGAGAGAAGCCCAAGCAAGACGCGTCCCGAGGAGTGTCTTGCCACATGTCAACAATGGGTCTGACTGAGGGCCTCCAGGAGAGAAGCCCAAGCAAGACGCGCCCCGAGGAGCGTCTTGCCACATGTCAGCACTCGGTCTGACTGAGCGCCTCCAGGAGAGAGGCCCAAGCAAGACGCACCCCGAGGAGCGTCTTGACACATGTCAACACTGGGGCTGACAGAGGAACTCCAGGAGAGAGGCCCAAGCAAGATGCGCCCCGAGGAGCGTCTTGCCACATGTAAACAATGGGTCTGACTGAGGGCCTCCAGGAGAGAAGCCCAAGCAAGACGCGCCCCGAGGAGCGTCTTGCCACATGTCAGCACTCGGTCTGACTGAGCGCCTCCAGGAGAGAGGCCCAAGCAAGATGCGCCCCGAGGAGCGTCTTGCCACATATCAACAATGGGTCTGACTGAGGGCCTCCATGAGAGAAGCCCAAGCAAGACGCGCCACGAGGAGCATCTTGCCACATGTCAGCACTCGGTCTGACTGAGCGACTCCAGGAGAGAGGCCCAAGCAAGACGCACCCCGAGGAGCGTCTTGACACATGTCAACACTGGGGCTGACAGAGGGCCTCCAGGAGAGAGGCCCAAGCAAGATGCGCCCCGAGGAGCGTCTTGCCACATGTCAACAATGGGTCTGACTGAGGGCCTCCAAGAGAGAAGCCCAAGCAAGACGCGCCCCGAGGAGCGTCTTGCACCATGTCAACACTGGGTCTGACTGAGCACCTCCAGGAGAGAGGCCCAAGCAAGACTCGCCCCGAGGAGCGTCTTGCCACATATCAACAATGGGTCTGACTGAGGGCCTCCATGAGAGAAGCCCAAGCAAGACGCGCCCCGAGGAGCGTCTTGCCACATGTCAGCACTCGGTCTGACTGAGCGCCTCCAGGAGAGAGGCCCAAGCAAGACGCGCCCCGAGGAGCGTCTTGCCACATGTCACCACTGGGTCTGACTGAGTGCCTCCAGGAGAGAAGCCCAAGCAAGACGCGTCCCGAGGAGTGTCTTGCCACATGTCAGCACTCGGTCTGACTGAACGCCTCCAGGAGAGAAGCCCCAGCAAGACGCGCCCCGAGGAGCGTCTTGCCACATGTAAGCACTGGGTCTGACTGAGCGCCTCCAGGAGAGAGGCCCCAGCAAGACGCGCCCCGAGGAGCGTCTTGCCTTATGTCAGCACTCGGTCTGACTGAGCGCCTCCAGGAGAGAGGCCCAAGCAAGACGCGTCCCGAGAAGTGTCTTGCCACATGTCAACAATGAGTCTGACTGAGGAACTCCAGGAGAGAAGCCCAAGCAAGACACGTCCCGAGGAGTGTCTTGCCACATGTCAACAATGGGTCTGACTGAGGGCCTCCAGGAGAGAAGCCCAAGCAAGACGCGTCCCGAGGAGCGTCTTGCCACATGTCAGCACTTGGTCTGACTGAGCGCCTCCAGGAGAGAGGCCCAAGCAAGACGCACCCCGAGGAGCGTCTTGACACATGTCAACACTGGGGCTGACAGAGGAACTCCAGGAGAGAGGCCCAAGCAAGATGCACCCCGAGGAGCGTCTTGCCACATGTAAACAATGGGTCTGACTGAGGGCCTCCAGGAGAGAAGCCCAAGCAAGAAGCGCCCCGAGGAGCGTCTTGCCACATGTCAGCACTCGGTCTGACTGAGCGACTCCAGGAGAGAGGCCCAAGCAAGACGCACCCCGAGGAGCGTCTTGACACATGTAAGCACTGGGTCTGACTGAGCGCCTCCAGGAGAGAGGCCCCAGCAAGACGCGCCCCGAGGAGCGTCTTGCCTTATGTCAGCACTCGGTCTGACTGAGCGCCTCCAGGAGAGAAGCCCAAGCAAGACGCGTCCCGAGAAGTGTCTTGCCACATGTCAGCACTCGGTCTGACTGAACGCCTCCAGGAGAGAAGCCCCAGCAAGATGCGCCCCGAGGAGCGTCTTGCCACATGTAAGCACTGGGTCTGACTGAGCGCCTCCAGGAGAGAGGCCCCAGCAAGACGCGCCCCGAGGAGCGTCTTGCCTTATGTCAGCACTCGGTCTGACTGAGCGCCTCCAGGAGAGAGGCCCAAGCAAGACGCGTCCCGAGGAGTGTCTTGCCACATGTCAACAATGAGTCTGACTGAGGGCCTCCAGGAGAGAAGCCCAAGCAAGACGCGCCCCGAGGAGCGTCTTGCCACATATCAACAATGGGTCTGACTGAGGTTCTCCATGAGAGAAGCCCAAGCAAGACACGCCCCGAGGAGCATCTTGCCACATGTCAGCACTCGGTCTGACTGAACGACTCCAGGAGAGAGGCCCAAGCAAGACGCACCCCGAGGAGCGTTTTGACACATGTCAACACTGGGGCTGACAGAGGGCCTCCAGGAGAGAGGCCCAAGCAAGATGCGCCCCGAGGAGCGTCTTGCCACATGTCAACAATGGGTCTGACTGAGGGCCTCCAAGAGAGAAGCCCAAGCAAGACGCGCCCCGAGGAGCGTCTTGCACCATGTCAACACTGGGTCTGACTGAGCACCTCCAGGAGAGAGGCCCAAGCAAGACTCGCCCCGAGGAGCGTCTTGCCACATATCAACAATGGGTCTGACTGAGGGCCTCCATGAGAGAAGCCCAAGCAAGACGCGCCCCGAGGAGCGTCTTGCAACATGTCAGCACTCGGTCTGACTGAGCGCCTCCAGGAGAGAGGCCCAAGCAAGACGCGCCCCGAGGAGCGTCTTGCCACATATCAACAATGGGTCTGACTGAGGGCCTCCATGAGAGAAGCCAAAGCAAGACGCGCCCCGAGGAGCGTCTTGTCACGTGTCAACACTGGGTCTGACTGAGCGTCTCCAGGAGAGAGGCCCAAGCAAGACGCGCCCCGAGGAGCGTCTTGCCACATGTCACCACTGGGTCTGACTGAGCGCCTCCAGGAGAGAGGCCCAAGCAAGACGCGCCCCGAGGAGCGTCTTGCCACATGTCAACAATGAGTCTGACTGAGGGCCTCCAGGAGAGAAGCCCAAGAAAGACGCGTCCCGAGGAGTGTCTTGCCACATGTCAGCACTCGGTCTGACTGAACGCCTCCAGGAGAGAAGCCCCAGCAAGACGCGCCCCGAGGAGCGTCTTGCCACATGTAAGCACTGGGTCTGACTGAGCGCCTCCAGGAGAGAGGCCCCAGCAAGACGCGCCCCGAGGAGCGTCTTGCCTTATGTCAGCACTCGGTCTGACTGAGCGCCTCCAGGAGAGAGGCCCAAGCAAGACGCATCCCGAGGAGTGTCTTGCCACATGTCAACAATGAGTCTGACTGAGGGCCTCCAGGAGAGAAGCCCAAGCAAGACGCGTCCCGAGGAGTGTCTTGCCACATGTCAACAATGGGTCTGACTGAGCGCCTCCAGGAGAGAGGACCAAGCAAGACGCGCCCCGAGGAGCGTCTTGCCACATGTCAGCACTCGGTCTGACTGAGCGCCTCCAGGAGAGAGGCCCAAGCAAGACGCACCCCGAGGAGCGTCTTGACACATGTCAACACTGGGGCTGACAGAGGAACTCCAGGAGAGAGGCCCAAGCAAGATGCGCCCCGAGGAGCGTCTTGCCACATGTAAACAATGGGTCTGACTGAGGGCCTCCAGGAGAGAAGCCCAAGCAAGACGCGCCCCGAGGAGCGTCTTGCCACATGTCAGCACTCGGTCTGACTGAGCGCCTCCAGGAGAGAGGCCCAAGCAAGACGCGCCCCGAGGAGCGTCTTGCCACATATCAACAATGGGTCTGACTGAGGGCCTCCATGAGAGAAGCCCAAGCAAGACGCGCCACGAGGAGCATCTTGCCACATGTCAGCACTCGGTCTGACTGAGCGACTCCAGGAGAGAGGCCCAAGCAAGACGCACCCCGAGGAGCGTCTTGACACATGTCAACACTGGGGCTGACAGAGGGCCTCCAGGAGAGAGGCCCAAGCAAGATGCGCCCCGAGGAGCGTCTTGCCACATGTCAACAATGGGTCTGACTGAGGGCCTCCAAGAGAGAAGCCCAAGCAAGACGCGCCCCGAGGAGCGTCTTGCACCATGTCAACACTGGGTCTGACTGAGCACCTCCAGGAGAGAGGCCCAAGCAAGACTCGCCCCGAGGAGCGTCTTGCCACATATCAACAATGGGTCTGACTGAGGGCCTCCATGAGAGAAGCCCAAGCAAGACGCGCCCCGAGGAGCGTCTTGCCACATGTCAGCACTCGGTCTGACTGAGCGCCTCCATGAGAGAGGCCCAAGCAAGACGCGCCCCGAGGAGCGTCTTGCCACATATCAACAATGGGTCTGACTGAGGGCCTCCATGAGAGAAGCCCAAGCAAGACGCGCCCCGAGGAGCGTCTTGTCACGTGTCAACACTGGGTCTGACTGAGCGTCTCCAGGAGAGAGGCCCAAGCAAGACGCGCCCCGAGGAGCGTCTTGCCACATGTCACCACTGGGTCTGACTGAGTGCCTCCAGGAGAGAGGCCCAAGCAAGACGCGCCCCGAGGAGCGTCTTGCCACATGTCAACAATGAGTCTGACTGAGGGCCTCCAGGAGAGAAGCCCAAGCAAGACGCGTCCCGAGGAGTGTCTTGCCACATGTCAGCACTCGGTCTGACTGAACGCCTCCAGGAGAGAAGCCCCAGCAAGACGCGCCCCGAGGAGCGTCTTGCCACATGTAAGCACTGGGTCTGACTGAGCGCCTCCAGGAGAGAGGCCCCAGCAAGACGCGCCCCGAGGAGCGTCTTGCCTTATGTCAGCACTCGGTCTGACTGAGCGCCTCCAGGAGAGAGGCCCAAGCAAGACGCGTCCCGAGAAGTGTCTTGCCACATGTCAACAATGAGTCTGACTGAGGGCCTCCAGGAGAGAAGCCCAAGCAAGACGCGTCCCGAGGAGTGTCTTGCCACATGTCAACAATGGGTCTGACTGAGGGCCTCCAGGAGAGAAGCCCAAGCAAGACGCGCCCCGAGGAGCGTCTTGCCACATGTCAGCACTTGGTCTGACTGAGCGCCTCCAGGAGAGAGGCCCAAGCAAGACGCACCCCGAGGAGCGTCTTGACACATGTCAACACTGGGGCTGACAGAGGAACTCCAGGAGAGAGGCCCAAGCAAGATGCGCCCCGAGGAGCGTCTTGCCACATGTAAACAATGGGTCTGACTGAGGGCCTCCAGGAGAGAAGCCCAAGCAAGACGCGCCCCGAGGAGCGTCTTGCCACATGTCAGCACTCGGTCTGACTGAGCGACTCCAGGAGAGAGGCCCAAGCAAGACGCACCCCGAGGAGCGTCTTGACACATGTCAACACTGGGGCTGACAGAGGACCTCCAGGAGAGAGGCCCAAGCAAGTTGCGCCCCGAGGAGCGTCTTGCCACATGTCAACAATGGGTCTGACTGAGGGCCTCCAAGAGAGAAGCCCAAGCAAGACGCGCCCCGAGGAGCGTCTTGCACCATGTCAACACTGGGTCTGACTGAGCACCTCCAGGAGAGAGGCCCAAGCAAGACTCGCCCCGAGGAGCGTCTTGCCACATGTCAGCACTCGGTCTGACTGAGCGACTCCAGGAGAGAGGCCCAAGCAAGACGCACCCCGAGGAGCGTCTTGACACATGACAACACTGGGGCTGACAGAGGGCCTCCAGGAGAGAGGCCCAAGCAAGATGCGCCCCGAGGAGCGTCTTGCCACATGTCAACAATGGGTCTGACTGAGGGCCTCCAAGAGAGAAGCCCAAGCAAGACGCGCCCCGAGGAGCGTCTTGCACCATGTCAACACTGGGTCTGACTGAGCACCTCCAGGAGAGAGGCCCAAGCAAGACTCGCCCCGAGGAGCGTCTTGCCACATTTCAACAATGGGTCTGACTGAGGGCCTCCATGAGAGAAGCCCAAGCAAGACTCGCCCCGAGGAGCGTCTTGCCACATATCAACAATGGGTCTGACTGAGGGCCTCCATGAGAGAAGCCCAAGCAAGACGCGCCCCGAGGAGCATCTTGCCACATGTCAGCATTCGGTCTGACTGAGCGACTCCAGGAGAGAGGCCCAAGCAAGACGCACCCCGAGGAGCGTCTTGACACATGTCAACACTGGGGCTGACAGAGGGCATCCAGGAGAGAGGCCCAAGCAAGATGCGCCCCGAGGAGCGTCTTGCCACATGTCAACAATGGGTCTGACTGAGGGCCTCCAAGAGAGAAGCCCAAGCAAGACGCGCCCCGAGGAGCGTCTTGCACCATGTCAACACTGGGTCTGACTGAGCACCTCCAGGAGAGAGGCCCAAGCAAGACTCGCCCCGAGGAGCGTCTTGCCACATATCAACAATGGGTCTGACTGAGGGCCTCCATGAGAGAAGCCCAAGCAAGACGCGCCCCGAGGAGCGTCTTGCCACATGTCAGCACTCGGTCTGACTGAGCGCCTCCAGGAGAGAGGCCCAAGCAAGACGCGCCCCGAGGAGAGTCTTGCCACATGTCAACAATGGGTCTTACTGAGGGCCTCCATGAGAGAAGCCCAAGCAAGACGCGCCCCGAGGAGCGTCTTGTCACGTGTCAACAATGGGTCTGACTGAGCGTCTCCAGGAGAGAGGCCCAAGCAAGACGCGCCCCGAGGAGCGTCTTGCCACATGTCAACAATGAGTCTGACTGAGGGCCTCCAGGAGAGAGGCCCAAGCAAGACGCGCCCCGAGGAGCGTCTTGCCACATGTCAACAATGAGTCTGACTGAGGGCCTCCAGGAGAGAAGCCCAAGCAAGACGCGTCCCGAGGAGTGTCTTGCCACATGTCAGCACTCGGTCTGACTGAACGCCTCCAGGAGAGAAGCCCCAGCAAGACGCGCCCCGAGGAGCGTCTTGCCACATGTAAGCACTGGGTCTGACTGAGCTTCTCCAGGAGAGAGGCCCCAGCAAGACGCGCCCCGAGGAGCGTCTTGCCTTATGTCAGCACTCGGTCTGACTGAGCGCCTCCAGGAGAGAGGCCCAAGCAAGACGCGTCCCGAGGAGTGTCTTGCCACATGTCAACAATGAGTCTGACTGAGGGCCTCCAGGAGAGAAGCCCAAGCAAGACGCGTCCCGAGGAGTGTCTTGCCACATGGCAACAATGGGTCTGACTGAGGGCCTCCAGGAGAGAAGCCCAAGCAAGACGCACCCCGAGGAGCGTCTTGACACATGTCAACACTGGGGCTGACAGAGGAACTCCAGGTGAGAGGCCCAAGCAAGATGCGCCCCGAGGAGCGTCTTGCCACATGTAAACAATGGGTCTGACTGAGGGCCTCCAGGAGAGAAGCCCAAGCAAGACGCGCCCCGAGGAGAGTCTTGCCACATGTCAGCACTCGGTCTGACTGAGCGACTCCAGGAGAGAGGCCCAAGCAAGACGCACCCCGAGGGGCGTCTTGACACATGTCAACACTGGGGGTGACAGAGGGCCTCCAGGAGAGAGAACCAAGCAAGATGCGCCCCGAGGAGCGTCTTGCCACATGTCAACACTGGGTCTGACTGAGCACCTCCAGGAGAGAGGCCCAAGCAAGACTCGCCCCGAGGAGCGTCTTGCCACATATCAACAATGGGTCTGACTGAGGGCCTCCATGAGAGAAGCCCAAGCAAGACGCGCCCCGAGGAGCGTCTTGCCACATGTCAGCACTCGGTCTGACTGAGCGCCTCCAGGAGAGAGGCCCAAGCAAGACGCGCCCCGAGGAGCGTCTTGCCACATATCAACAATGGGTCTGACTGAGGGCCTCCATGAGAGAAGCCCAAGCAAGATGCGCCCCGAGGAGCGTCTTGTCACGTGTCAACACTGGGTCTGACTGAGCGTCTCCAGGAGAGAGGCCCAAGCAAGACGCGCCCCGAGGAGCATCTTGCCACATGTCACCACTGGGTCTGACTGAGCGCCTCCAGGAGAGAGGCCCAAGCAAGACGCGCCCCGAGGAGCGTCTTGCCACATGTCAACAATGAGTCTGACTGAGGGCCTCCAGGAGAGAAGCCCAAGCAAGACGCGTCCCGAGGAGTGTCTTGCCACATGTCAGCACTCGGTCTGACTGAACGCCTCCAGGAGAGAGGCCCCAGCAAGACGCGCCCCGAGGAGCGTCTTGCCTTATGTCAGCACTCGGTCTGACTGAGCGCCTCCAGGAGAGAGGCCCAAGCAAGACGCGTCCCGAGGAGTGTCTTGCCACATGTCAACAATGAGTCTGACTGAGGGCCTCCAGGAGAGACCCCAAGCAAGACGCGTCCCGAGGAGTGTCTTGCCACATGTCAACAATGGGTCTGACTGAGGGCCTCCAGGAGAGAAGCCCAAGCAAGACGCGCCCCGAGGAGCGTCTTGCCACATGTCAGCACTCGGTCTGACTGAGCGCCTCCAGGAGAGAGGCCCAAGCAAGACACACCCCGAGGAGCGTCTTGACACATGTCAACACTGGGGCTGACAGAGGAACTCCAGGAGAGAGGCCCAAGCAAGATGCGCCCCGAGGAGCGTCTTGCCACATGTAAACAATGGGTCTGACTGAGGGCCTCCAGGAGAGAAGCCCAAGCAAGACGCGCCCCGAGGAGCGTCTTGCCACATATCAACAATGGGTCTGACTGAGGGCCTCCATGAGAGAAGCCCAAGCAAGACGCGCCCCGAGGAGCGTCTTGTCACGTGTCAACACTGGGTCTGACTGAGCGTCTCCAGGAGAGAGGCCCAAGCAAGACGCGCCCCGAGGAGCGTCTTGCCTTATGTCAGCAATCAGTCTGACTGAGCGCCTCCAGGAGAGAGGCCCAAGCAAGACGCGTCCCGAGGAGTGTCTTGCCACATGTCAACAATGAGTCTGACTGAGGGCCTCCAGGAGAGAAGCCCAAGCAAGACGCGTCCCGAGGAGTTTCTTGCCACATGTCAACAATGGGTCTGACTGAGGGCCTCCAGGAGAGAAGCCCAAGCAAGACGCGCCCCGAGGAGCGTCTTGCCACATGTCAGCACTCGGTCTGACTAAGCGCCTCCAGGAGAGAGGCCCAAGCAAGACGCACCCCGAGGAGCGTCTTGACACATGTCAACACTGGGGCTGACAGAGGAACTCCAGGAGAGAGGACAAGCAAGATGCGCCCCGAGGAGCGTCTTGCCACATGTAAACAATGGGTCTGACTGAGGGCCTCCAGGAGAGAAGCCCAAGCAAGACGCGCCCCGAGGAGCGTCTTGCCACATGTCAGCACTCGGTCTGACTGAGCGACTCCAGGAGAGAGGCCCAAGCAAGACGCACCCCGAGGAGCGTCTTGACACATGTCAACACTGGGGCTGACAGAGGGCCTCCAGGAGAGAGGCCCAAGCAAGATGCGCCCCGAGGAGCGTCTTGCCACATGTCAACAATGGGTCTGACTGAGGGCCTCCAAGAGAGAAGCCCAAGCAAGACGCGCCCCGAGGAGCGTCTTGCACCATGTCAACACTGGGTCTGACTGAGCACCTCCAGGAGAGAGGCCCAAGCAAGACTCGCCCCGAGGAGCGTCTTGCCACATATCAACAATGGGTCTGACTGAGGGCCTCCATGAGAGAAGCCCAAGCCAGACGCGCCCCGAGGAGCGTCTTGTCACGTGTCAACACTGGGTCTGACTGAGCGTCTCCAGGAGAGAGGCCCAAGCAAGACGCGCCCCGAGGAGCGTCTTGCCACATGTCACCACTGGGTCTGACTGAGCGCCTCCAGGAGAGAGGCCCAAGCAAGACGCGCCCCGAGGAGCGTCTTGCCACATGTCAACAATGAGTCTGACTGAGGGCCTCCAGGAGAGAAGCCCAAGCAAGACGCGTCCCGAGGAGTGTCTTGCCACATGTCAGCACTCGGTCTGACTGAACGCCTCCAGGAGAGAAGCCCCAGCAAGACGCGACCCGAGGAGCGTCTTGCCACATGTAAGCACTGGGTCTGACTGAGCGCCTCCAGGAGAGAGGCCCCAGCAAGACGCGCCCCGAGGAGCGTCTTGCCTTATGTCAGCACTCGGTCTGACTGAGCGCCTCCAGGAGAGAGGCCCAAGCAAGACGCGTCCCGAGGAGTGTCTTGCCACATGTCAACAATGAGTCTGACTGAGGGCCTCCAGGAGAGAAGCCCAAGCAAGACGCGTCCCGAGGAGTGTCTTGCCACATGTCAACAATGGGTCTGACTGAGGGCCTCCAGGAGAGAAGCCCAAGCAAGACGCGCCCCGAGGAGCGTCTTGCCACATGTCAGCACTCGGTCTGACTGAGCGCCTCCAGGAGAGAGGCCCAAGCAAGACGCGCCCCGAGGAGCGTCTTGCCACATGTCAACAATGGGTCTGACTGAGGGCCTCCAGGAGAGAAGCCCAAGCAAGACGCGCCCCGAGGAGCGTCTTGCCACATGTCACCACTGGGTCTGACTGAGCGCCTCCAGGAGAGAGGCCCAAGCAAGACGCGCCCCGAGGAGCGTCTTGCCACATGTCAACAATGGGTCTGACTGAGGGCCTCCAGGAGAGAAGCCCAAGCAAGACGCGTCCCGAGGAGCGTCTTGCCACATGTCAGCACTGGGTCTGACTGAGCGCCTCCAGGAGAGAAGCCCCAGCAAGACGCGCCCCGAGGAGCGTCTTGCCACATGTAAGCACTGGGTCTGACTGAGCGCCTCCAGGAGAGAGGCCCAAGCAAGACGCGCCCCGAGGAGCGTCTTGCCACATGTAAGCACTGGGTCTGACTGAGCACCTCCAGGAGAGAAGCCCCAGCAAGACGCGCCCCGAGGAGCGTCTTACCACATGTCAGCAATCGGTCTGACTGAATGCCTCCAGGAGAGAAGCCCAAGCAAGACGCGCCCCGAGGAGCGTCTTGCCACATGTCAGCACTCGGTCTGACTGAACGCCTCCAGGAGAGAAGCCCCAGCAAGACACGCCCCGAGGAGCGTCTTGCCACATGTAAGCACTGGGTCTGACTGAGCCCCTCCAGGAGAGAGGCCCCAGCAAGACGCGCCCCGAGGAGCGTCTTGCCTTATGTCAGCACTCGGTCTGACTGAGCGCCTCCAGGAGAGAGGCCCAAGCAAGACGCGCCCCGCGGAGCGTCTTGCCACATGTCAACAATGGGTCTGACTGAGGGCCTCCAGGAGAGAAGCCCAAGCAAGACGCGCCCCGAGGAGCGTCTTGCCACATGTCAGCACTCGGTCTGACTGAGCGACTCCAGGAGAGAGGCCCAAGCAAGACCCACCCCGGGGAGCGTCTTGACACATGTCAACACTGGGGCTGACAGAGGGCCTCCAGGAGAGAGGCCCAAGCAAGATGCGCCCCGAGGAGCGTCTTGCCACATGTAAACAATGGGTCTGACTGAGGGCCTCCAAGAGAGAAGCCAAAGCAAGGCGCGCCCCGAGGAGCGTCTTGCACCATGTCAACACTGGGTCTGACTGAGCACCTCCAGGAGAGAGGCCCAAGCAAGACTCGCCCCGAGGAGCGTCTTGCCACATATCAACAATGGGTCTGACTGAGGGCCTCCATGAGAGAAGCCCAAGCAAGACGCGCCCCGAGGAGCATCTTGCCACATGTCAGCACTCGGTCTGACTGAGCGACACCAGGAGAGAGGCCCAAGCAAGACGCACCCCGAGGAGCGTCTTGACACATGTCAACACTGGGGCCTACAGAGGGCCTCCAGGAGAGAGGCCCAAGCAAGATGCGCCCCGAGGAGCGTCTTGCCACATGTCAACAATGGGTCTGACTGAGGGCCTCCAAGAGAGAAGCCCAAGCAAGACGCGCCCCGAGGAGCGTCTTGAACCATGTCAACACTGGGTCTGACTGAGCACCTCCAGGAGAGAGGCCCAAGCAAGACTCGCCCCGAGGAGCGTCTTGCCACATATCAACAATGGGTCTGACTGAGGGCCTCCATGAGAGAAGCCCAAGCAAGACGCGCCCCGAGGAGCGTCTTGCCACATGTCAGCACTCGGTCTGACTGAGCGCCTCCAGGAGAGAGGCCCAAGCAAGACGCGCCCCGAGGAGCGTCTTGCCACATATCAACAATGGGTCTGACTGAGGGCCTCCATGAGAGAAGCCCAAGCAAGACGCGCCCCGAGGAGCGTCTTGTCACGTGTCAACACTGGGTCTGACTGAGCGTCTCCAGGAGAGAGGCCCAAGCAAGACGCGCCCCGAGGAGCGTCTTGCCACATGTCACCACTGGGTCTGACTGAGCGCCTCCAGGAGAGAGGCCCCAGCAAGACGCGCCCCGAGGAGCTTCTTGCCTTATGTCAGCACTCGGTCTGACTGAGCGCCTCCAGGAGAGAGGCCCAAGCAAGACGCGTCCCGAGGAGTGTCTTGCCACATGTCAACAATGAGTCTGACTGAGGGCCTCCAGGAGAGAAGCCCAAGCAAGACGCGTCCCGAGGAGTGTCTTGCCACATGTAAACAATGGGTCTGACTGAGGGCCTCCAGGAGAGAAGCCCAAGCAAGACGCGCCCCGAGGAGCGTCTTGCCACATGTCAGCACTCGGTCTGACTGAGCGCCTCCAGGAGAGAGGCCCAAGCAAGACGCACCCCGAGGAGCGTCTTGACACATGTCAACACTGGGGCTGACAGAGGAACTCCAGGAGAGAGGCCCAAGCAAGATGCGCCCCGAGGAGCGTCTTGCCACATGTAAACAATGGGTCTGACTGAGGTCCTCCAGGAGAGAGGCCCAAGCAAGACGCGCCCCGAGGAGCGTCTTGCCACATATCAACAATGGGTCTGACTGAGGGCCTCCATGAGAGAAGCCCAAGCAAGACGCGCCCCGAGGAGCGTCTTGCCACATGTCACCACTGGGTCTGACTGAGCGCCTCCAGGAGGGAGGCCCAAGCAAGACGCGCCCCGAGGAGCGTCTTGCCAAGTGTCAACACTGGGTCTGACTGAGCGTCTCCAGGAGAGAGGCCCCAGCAAGACGCGCCCCGAGGAGCGTCTTGCCACATGTAAGCACTGGGTCTGACTGAGCGCCTCCAGGAGAGAGGCCCCAGCAAGACGCGCCCCGAGGAGCGTCTTGACACATGTCAACACTGGGGCTTACATAGGGCCTCCAGGAGAGAGGCCCAAGCAAGATGCGCCCCGAGGAGCGTCTTGCCACATGTAAACAATGGGTCTGACTGAGGGCCTCCAGGAGAGAAGCACAAGCAAGATGGCCCCGAGGAGCGTCTTGCCACATGTCAACAATGGGTCTGACTGAGGGCCTCCAGGAGAGAAGCCCAAGCAAGACGCGCCCCGAGGAGCGTCTTGCCACATGTCAGCACTCGGTCTGACTGAGCGCCTCCAGGAGAGAGGCCCAAGCAAGACGCACCCCGAGGAGCGTCTTGACACATGTCAACACTGGGGCTGACAGAGGGCCTCCAGGAGAGAGGCCCAAGCAAGATGCGCCCCAAGGAGCGTCTTGCCACATGTAAACAATGGGTCTGACTGAGGGCCTCCAGGAGAGAAGCCCAAGCAAGACGCGCCCTGAGGAGCGTCTTGCCACATGTCAGCACTCGGTCTGACTGAGCGCCTCCAGGAGAGAGGCCCAAGCAAGACGCTGCCCCGAGGAGCGTCTTGCCACTTATCAACAATGGGTCTGACTGAGGGCCTCCATGAGAGAAGCCCAAGCAAGACGCGCCCCGAGGAGCGTCTTGTCACGTGTCAACACTGGGTCTGACTGAGCATCTCCAGGAGAGAGGCTCAAGCAAGACGCGCCCCGAAGAGCGTCTTGCCACATGTCACCACTGGGTCTGACTGAGCGCCTCCAGGAGAGAGGCCCAAGCAAGACGCGCCCAGAGGAGCGTCTTGCCACATGTAAGCACTGGGTCTGACTGAGCGCCTTCAGGAGAGAGGCCCAAGCAAGACGCGCCCCGAGGAGCGTCTTGCCACATGTCAACAATGGGTCTGACAGAGGGCCTCCAAGAGAGAAGCCCAAGCAAGATGCGCCCAAAGCAGCGTCTTGCCACATGTAAACAATGGGTCTGACTCAGGGCCTCCAGGAGAGAAGCCCAAGCAAGATGCGCCCCGAGCAGCGTCTTGCCACATGTCAGCACTCGGTCTGACTGAGCGCCTCCAGGAGAGAGGCCCAAGCAAGACGCGCCCCGAGGAGCGTTTTGCCACATATCAACAATGGATCTGACTGAGGGCCTCCATGAGAGAAGCCCAAGCAAGACGCGCCCCGAGGAGCGTCTTGCCACATGTCACCACTGGGTCTGACTGAGCGCCTCCAGGAGAGAGGCCCAAGCAAGACGCGCCCCGAGGAGCGTCTTGCCACGTGTCAACACTGGGTCTGACTGAGCGTCTCCAGGAGAGAGGCCCAAGCAAGACGCGCCCCGAGGAGCGTCTTGCCACATGTCACCACTGGGTCTGACTGAGCGCCTCCAGGAGAGAGGCCCAAGCAAGACGCGCCCCGAGGAGCGTCTTGCCACATGTCAGCACTCGGTCTGACTGAGCGCCTCCAGGAGAGAGGCCCAAGCAAGACGCGCCCCGAGCAGCGTCTTGCCACATATCAACAATGGGTCTGACTGAGGGCCTCCATGAGAGAAGCCCAAGCAAGACGCGCCCCGACAAGACGCTCCTCGGGGTGCATCTTGCTTGGGCCTCTCTCCTGGAGGCCCTATGTCAGCCCCAGTGTTGACATGTGTCAAGACGCTCCTCGGGGCGCGTCTTGCTGGGGCCTCTCTCCTGGAGGCGCTCAGTCAGACCCAGTGCTTACATGTGGCAAGACGCTCCTCGGGGCGCGTCTTGCTGGGGCCTCTCTCCTGGAGACGCTCAGTCAGACCCAGTGTTGACACGTGGCAAGACGCTCCTCGGGGCGCGTCTTGCTTGGGCCTCTCTCCTGGAGGCGCTCAGTCAGACCCAGGTGTGACATGTGGCAAGACGCTCCTCGGGGCGCGTCTTGCTTGGGCTTCTCTCATGGAGGCCGTCAGTCAGACCCATTGTTGATATGTGGCAAGACGCTCCTCGGGGCGCGTCTTGCTTGGGCCTCTCTCCTGGAGGCGCTCAGTCAGACCGAGTGCTGACATGTGGCAAGACGCTCCTCGGGGCGCGTCTTGCTTGGGCTTCTCTCCTGGAGGCCCTCAGTCAGACCCATTGTTTACATGTGGCAAGACGCTCCTTTGGGCGCATCTTGCTTGGGCTTCTCTCCTGGAGGCCCTCAGTCAGACCCATTGTTGACATTTGGCAAGACGCTCCTCGGGGCGCGTCTTGCTTGGGCCTCTCTCCTGGAGGCGCTCAGTCAGACCCAGTGCTTAGATGTGGCAAGACGCTCCTCGGGGCGCGTCTTGCTGGGGCTTCTCTCCTGGAGGCGTTCAGTCAGACCGAGTGCTGACATGTGGCAAGACGCTCCTCGGGGCGCGTCTTGCTTGGGCCTCTCTCCTGGAGGCGCTCAGTAAGACCCAGTGGTGACATGTGGCAAGACGCTCCTCGGGGCGCGTCTTGCTTGGGCCTCTCTCCTGGAGGCGCTCAGTCAGACCCATTGTTGACATGTGGCAAGACGCTCCTCGGGGCGCGTCTTGCTTGGGCCTCTCTCCTGGAGGCGCTCAGTCAGACCGAGTGCTGACATAAGGCAAGACGCTCCTCGGGGCGCGTCTTGCTGGGGCCTCTCTCCTGGAGGCGCTCAGTCAGACCCAGTGCTTACATGTGGCAAGACGCTCCTCGGGGCGCGTCTTGCTTGGGCCTCTCTCCTGGAGACGCTCAGTCAGACCCAGTGTTGACACGTGACAAGACGCTCCTCGGGGCGCGTCTTGCTTGGGCTTCTCTCATGGAGGCCCTCAGTCAGACCCATTGTTGATATGTGGCAAGACGCTCCTCGGGGCGCATCTTGCTTGGGCCTCTCTCCTGGAGGCGCTCAGTCAGACCGAGTGCTGACATGTGGCAAGACGCTCCTCGGGGCGCGTCTTGCTTGGGCTTCTCTCCTGGAGGCCCTCAGTCAGACCCATTGTTTACATGTGGCAAGACGCTCCTCGGGGCGCATCTTGCTTGGGCCTCTCTCCTGGAGTTCCTCTGTCAGCCCCAGTGTTGACATGTGTCAAGTTGCTCCTCGGGGTGCGTCTTGCTTGGGCCTCTCTCCTGGAGGCGCTCAGTCAGACCGAGTGCTGACATGTGGCAAGACGCTCCTCGGAGCGCGTCTTGCTTGGGCCTCTCTCCTGGAGGCGCTCAGTCAGACCCAGTGCTTACATGTGGCAAGACGCTCCTCGGGGCGCGTCTTGCTGGGGCCTCTCTCCTGGAGACGCTCAGTCAGACCCAGTGTTGACACGTGGCAAGACGCTCCTCGGGGCGCGTCTTGCTTGGGCTTCTCTCCTGGAGGCCCTCAGTCAGACCCATTGTTTACATGTGGCAAGACACTCCTTTGGGCGCATCTTGCTTGGGCTTCTCTCATGGAGGCCCTCAGTCAGACCCATTGTTGATATGTGGCAAGACGCTCCTCGGGGCGCGTCTTGCTTGGGCCTCTCTCCTGGAGGCGCTCAGTCAGACCGAGTGCTGACATGTGGCAAGACGCTCCTCGGGGCGCGTCTTGCTTGGGCTTCTCTCCTGGAGGCCCTCAGTCAGACCCATTGTTTACATGTGGCAAGACGCTCCTTTGGGCGCATCTTGCTTGGGCTTCTCTCCTGGAGGCCCTCAGTCAGACCCATTGTTGACATTTGGCAAGACGCTCCTCGGGGCGCGTCTTGCTTGGGCCTCTCTCCTGGAGGCGCTCAGTCAGACCCAGTGCTTAGATGTGGCAAGACGCTCCTCGGGGCGCGTCTTGCTGGGGCTTCTCTCCTGGAGGCGTTCAGTCAGACCGAGTGCTGACATGTGGCAAGACGCTCCTCGGGACGCGTCTTGCTTGGGCTTCTCTCCTGGAGGCCCTCAGTCAGACCCATTGTTGACATGTGGCAAGACGCTCCTCGGGGCGCGTCTTGCTTGGGCCTCTCTCCTGGAGGCGCTCAGTCAGACCCAGTGGTGACATGTGGCAAGACGCTCCTCGGGGCGCGTCTTGCTTGGGCCTCTCTCCTGGAGGCGCTCAGTCAGACCCATTGTTGACATGTGGCAAGACGCTCCTCGGGGCGCGTCTTGCTTGGGCTTCTCTCCTGGAGGCCCTCAGTCAGACCCATTGTTGACATGTGGCAAGACGCTCCTCGGGGCGCGTCTTGCTTGGGCCTCTCTCATGGAGGCGCTCAGTCAGACCGAGTGCTGACATAAGGCAAGACGCTCCTCGGGGCGCGTCTTGCTGGGGCCTCTCTCCTGGAGGCGCTCAGTCAGACCCAGTGCTTACATGTGGCAAGACGCTCCTCGGGGCGCGTCTTGCTTGGGCCTCTCTCCTGGAGACGCTCAGTCAGACCCAGTGTTGACGCGTGACAAGACGCTCCTCGGGGCGCGTCTTGCTTGGGCTTCTCTCATGGAGGCCCTCAGTCAGACCCATTGTTGATATGTGGCAAGACGCTCCTCGGGGCGCGTCTTGCTTGGGCCTCTCTCCTGGAGGCGCTCAGTCAGACCGAGTGCTGACATGTGGCAAGACGCTCCTCGGGGCGCGTCTTGCTTGGGCCTCTCTCCTGGAGACGCTCAGTCAGACCCAGTGCTTACATGTGGCAAGACGCTCCTCGGGGCGCGTCTTGCTGGGGCCTCTCTCCTGGAGACGCTCAGTCAGACCCAGTGTTGACACGTGGCAAGACGCTCCTCGGGGCGCGTCTTGCTTGGGCCTCTCTCCTGGAGGCGCTCAGTCAGACCCAGTGGTGACATGTGGCAAGATGCTCCTCGGGGCGCGTCTTGCTTGGGCTTCTCTCATGGAGGCCCTCAGTCAGACCCATTGTTGATATGTGGCAAGACGCTCCTCGGGGCGCGTCTTGCTTGGGCCTCTCTCCTGGAGGCGCTCAGTCAGACCGAGTGCTGACATGTGGCAACACGCTCCTCGGGGCGCGTCTTGCTTGGGCTTCTCTCCTGGAGGCCCTCAGTCAGACCCATTGTTTACATGTGGCAAGACGCTCCTTTGGGCGCATCTTGCTTGGGCTTCTCTCCTGGAGGCCCTCAGTCAGACCCATTGTTGACATTTGGCAAGACGCTCCTCGGGGCGCGTCTTGCTTGGGCCTCTCTCCTGGAGGCGCTCAGTCAGACCCAGTGCTTAGATGTGGCAAGACGCTCCTCGGGGCGCGTCTTGCTGGGGCTTCTCTCCTGGAGGCGTTCAGTCAGACCGAGTGCTGACATGTGGCAAGACGCTCCTCGGGACGCGTCTTGCTTGGGCTTCTCTCCTGGAGGCCCTCAGTCAGACCCATTGTTGACATGTGGCAAGACGCTCCTCGGGGCGCGTCTTGCTTGGGCCTCTCTCCTGGAGGCGCTCAGTCAGACCCAGTGGTGACATGTGGCAAGACGCTCCTCGGGGCGCGTCTTGCTTGGGCCTCTCTCCTGGAGGCGCTCAGTCAGACCCATTGTTGACATGTGGCAAGACGCTCCTCGGGGCGCGTCTTGCTTGGGCTTCTCTCCTGGAGGCCCTCAGTCAGACCCATTGTTGACATGTGGCAAGACGCTCCTCGGGGCGCGTCTTGCTTGGGCCTCTCTCCTGGAGGCGCTCAGTCAGACCGAGTGCTGACATAAGGCAAGACGCTCCTCGGGGCGCGTCTTGCTGGGGCCTCTCTCCTGGAGACGCTCAGTCAGACCCAGTGTTGACACGTGACAAGACGCTCCTCGTGGCGCGTCTTGCTTGGGCTTCTCTCATGGAGACCCTCAGTCAGACCCATTGTTGATATGTGGCAAGACGCTCCTCGGGGCGCGTCTTGCTTGGGCCTCTCTCCTGGAGGCGCTCAGTCAGACCGAGTGCTGACATGTGGCAAGACGCTCCTCGGGGCGCGTCTTGCTTGGGCTTCTCTCCTGGAGGCCCTCAGTCAGACCCATTGTTTACATGTGGCAAGACGCTCCTCGGGGCGCATCTTGCTTGGGCCTCTCTCCTGGAGTTCCTCTGTCAGCACCAGTGTTGACATGTGTCAAGACGCTCCTCGGGGTGCGTCTTGCTTGGGCCTCTCTCCTGGAGGCGCTCAGTCAGACCGAGTGCTGACATGTGGCAAGACGCTCCTCGGGGCGCGTCTTGCTTGGGCCTCTCTCCTGGAGGCGCTCAGTCAGACCCAGTGCTTACATGTGGCAAGACGCTCCTCGGGGCGCGTCTTGCTGGGGCTTCTCTCCTGGAGGCGTTCAGTCAGACCGAGTGCTGACATGTGGCAAGACACTCCTCGGGACGCGTCTTAGTTGGGCTTCTCTCCTGGAGGCCCTCAGTCAGACTCATTGTTGACATGTGGCAAGACGCTCCTCGTGGCGCGTCTTGCTTGGGCCTCTCTCCTGGAGACGCTCAGTCAGACCCAGTGTTGACACGTGACAAGACGCTCCTCGGGGCGCGTCTTGCTTGGGCTTCTCTCATGGAGGCCCTCAGTCAGACCCATTGTTGATATGTGGCAAGACGCTCCTCGGGGCGCGTCTTGCTTGGGCCTCTCTCCTGGAGGCGCTCAGTCAGACCGAGTGCTGACATGTGGCAAGACGCTCCTCGGGGCGCGTCTTGCTTGGGCTTCTCTCATGGAGGCCCTCAGTCAGACCCATTGTTGATATGTGGCAAGACGCTCCTCGGGGCGAGTCTTGCTTGGGCCTCTCTCCTGGAGGTGCTCAATCAGACCCAGTGTTGACCTGGTTCAAGACGCTCCTCGGGGCGCGTCTTGCTTGGGCTTCTCTCTTGGAGGCCCTCAGTCAGACCCATTGTTGACATGTGGCAAGACGCTCCTCGGGGCGCATCTTGCTTGGGCCTCTCTCCTGGAGGCCCTCTGTAGGCCCCAGTGTTGACATGTGTCAAGACGCTCCTCGGGGTGCGTCTTGCTTGGGCCTCTCTCCTGGAGTCGCTCAGTCAGACCGAGTGCTGACATGTGGCAAGATGCTCCTCGGGGCGCGTCTTGCTTGGGCTTCTCTCATGGAGGCCCTCAGTCAGACCCATTGTTGATATGTGGCAAGACGCTCCTCGGGGCGAGTCTTGCTTGGGCCTCTCTCCTGGAGGTGCTCAGTCAGACCCAGTGTTGACATGGTGCAAGACGCTCCTCGGGGCGCGCCTTGCTTGGGCTTCTCTCTTGGAGGCCCTCAGTCAGACCCATTGTTTACATGTGGCAAGACGCTCCTCGGGGCGCATTTTGCTTGGGCCTCTCTCCTGGAGGCCCTCTGTCAGCCCCAGTGTTGACATGTGTCAAGACGCTCCCCGGGGCGCGTCTTGCTTGGGCCTCTCTCCTGGAGTCGCTCAGTCAGACCGAGTGCTGACATGTGGCAAGACGCTCCTCGGGGCGCGTCTTGCTTGGGCTTCTCTCCTGGAGGCCCTCAGTCAGACCCATTGTTGACATGTGGCAAGACGCTCCGCGGGGCGCGTCTTGCTTGGGCCTCTCTCCTGGAGGCGCTCAGTCAGACCGAGTGCTGACATAAGGCAAGACGCTCCTCGGGGCGCGTCTTGCTGGGGCCTCTCTCCTGGAGGGGCTCAGTCAGACCCAGTGATTACATGTGTCAAGACGCTCCTCGGGGCGTGTCTTGCTGGGGCTTCTCTCCTGGAGGCGTTCAGTCAGACCGAGTGCTGACATGTGGCAAGACGCTCCTCGGGGCGCGTCTTGCTTGGGCTTCTCTCCTGGAGGCCCTCAGTCAGACCCATTGTTTACATGTGGCAAGACGCTCCTCGGGGCGCATCTTGCTTGTCCTCTCTCCTGGAGTTCCTCTGTCAGCCCCAGTGTTGACATGTGTCAAGACGCTCCTCGGGGTGCGTCTTGCTTGGGCCTCTCTCCTGGAGGCGCTTAGTCAGACCGAGTGCTGACATGTGGCAAGACGCTCCTCGGGGCGCGTCTTGCTTGGGCTTCTCTCCTGGAGGCCCTCAGTCAGACCCATTGTTGACATGTGGCAAGACACTCCTCGGGACTCGTCTTGCTTGGGCTTCTCTCCTGGAGGCCCTCAGTCAGACTCATTGTTGACATGTGGCAAGACACTCCTCGGGACGCGTCTTGCTTGGGCCTCTCTCCTGGAGGCGCTCAGTCAGACCGAGTGCTGACATAAGGCAAGACGCTCCTCGGGGCGCGTCTTGCTTGGGCCTCTCTCCTGGAGACGCTCAGTCAGACCCAGTGTTGACACGTAACAAGACGCTCCTCGGGGCGCGTCTTGCTTGGGCTTCTCTCATGGAGGCCCTCAGTCAGACCCATTGTTGATATGTGGCAAGACGCTCCTCGGGGCGCGTCTTGCTTGGGCCTCTCTCCTGGAGGCGCTCAGTCAGTCCGAGTGCTGACATGTGGCAAGACGCTCCTCGGGGCGCGTCTTGCTTGGGCTTCTCTCCTGGAGGCCCTCAGTCAGACCCATTGTTTACATGTGGCAAGACGCTCCTCGGGGCGCATCTTGCTTGGGCCTCTCTCCTGGAGTTCCTCTGTCAGCCCCAGTGTTGACATGTGTCAAGACGCTCCTCGGGGTGTGTCTTGCTTGGGCCTCTCTCCTGGAGGCGCTCAGTCAGACCGAGTGCTGACATGTGGCAAGACGCTCCTCGGGGCGCGTCTTGCTTGGGCTTCTCTCCTGGAGGCCCTCAGTCAGACCCATTGTTGACATGTGGCAAGACACTCCTCGGGACGCGTCTTGCTTGGGCTTCTCTCCTGGAGGCCCTCAGTCGGACTCATTGTTGACATGTGGCAAGACACTCCTCGGGACGCGTCTTGCTTGGGCCTCTCTCCTGGAGGCGCTCAGTCAGACCGAGTGCTGACATAAGGCAAGACGCTCCTCGGGGCGCGTCTTGCTGGGGCCTCTCTCCTGGAGGCGCTCAGTCAGACCCAGTGCTTACATGTGGCAAGACGCTCCTCGGGGCGCGTCTTGCTGGGGCTTCTCTCCTGGAGGCGTTCAGTCAGACCGAGTGCTGACATGTGGCAAGACACTCCTCGGGACGCGTCTTGCTTGGGCTTCTCTCCTGGAGGCCCTCAGTCAGACTCATTGTTGACATGTGGCAAGACGCTCCTCGGGGCGCGTCTTGCTTGGGCCTCTCTCCTGGAGGCGCTCAGTCAGACCCAGTGGTGACATGTGGCAAGATGCTCCTCGGGGCGCGTCTTGCTTGGGCCTCTCTCCTGGAGACGCTCAGTCAGACCCAGTGTTGACACGTGACAAGACGCTCCTCGGGGCGCATCTTGCTTGGGCTTCTTTCATGGAGGCCCTCAGTCAGACCCATTGTTGATATGTGGCAAGACGCTCCTCGGGGCGCGTCTTGCTTGGGCCTCTCTCCTGGAGGCGCTCAGTCAGACCGAGTGCTGACATGTGGCAAGACGCTCCTCGGGGCGCGTCTTGCTTGGGCTTCTCTCATGGAGGCCCTCAGTCAGACCCATTGTTGATATGTGGCAAGACGCTCCTCGGGGCGCGTCTTGCTTGGGCTTCTCTCTTGGAGGCCCTCAGTCAGACCCATTGTTTACATGTGGCAAGACGCTCCTCGGGGCGCATCTTGCTTGGTTCTCTCTCCTGGAGGACCTCTGTCAGCCCCAGTGTTGACATGTGTCAAGACGCTCCTCGGGGTGCGTCTTGCTTGGGCCTCTCTCCTGGAGTCGCTCAGTCAGACCGAGTGCTGACATGTGGCAAGACGCTCCTCGGGGCGCGTCTTGCTTGGGCTTCTCTCCTGGAGGCCCTCAGTCAGACCCATTGTTTACATGTGGCAAGACGCTCCTCGGGGCGCATCTTGCTTGGGCCTCTCTCCTGGAGTTCTTCTGTCAGCCCCAGTGTTGACATGTGTCAAGACGCTCCTCGGGGTGCGTCTTGCTTGGGCCTCTCTCCTGGAGGCTCTCAGTCAGACCGAGTGCTGACATATGGCAAGACGCTCCTCGGGGCGCGTCTTGCTTGGGCTTCTCTCCTGGAGGCCCTCAGTCAGACCTATTGTTGCCATGTGGCAAGACACTCCTCGGGACGCGTCTTGCTTGGGCTTCTCTCCTGGAGGCCCTCAGTCAGACTCATTGTTGACATGTGGCAAGACACTCCTCGGGACGCGTCTTGCTTGGGCCTCTCTCCTGGAGGCGCTCAGTCAGACCGAGTGCTGACATAAGGCAAGACGCTCCTCGGGGCGCGTCTTGCTGGGGCCTCTCTCCTGGAGGCGCTCAGTCAGACCCAGTGCTTACATGTGGCAAGACGCTCCTCGGGGCGCGTCTTGCTGGGGCTTCTCTCCTGGAGGCGTTCAGTCAGACCGAGTGCTGACATGTGGCAAGACACTCCTCGGGACGCGTCTTGCTTGGGCTTCTCTCCTGGAGGCCCTCAGTCAGACTCATTGTTGACATGTGGCAAGACGCTCCTCGGGGCGCGTCTTGCTTGGGCCTCTCTCCTGGAGGCGCTCAGTCAGACCCAGTGGTGACATGTGGCAAGACGCTCCTCGGGGCGCGTCTTGCTTGGGCCTCTCTCCTGGAGACGCTCAGTCAGACCCAGTGTTGACACGTGACAAGACGCTCCTCGGGGCGCGTCTTGCTTGGGCTTCTCTCATGGAGGCCCTCAGTAAGACCCATTGTTGATATGTGGCAAGACTCTCCTCTGGGCGCGTCTTGCTTGGGCCTCTCTCCTGGAGGCGCTCAGTCAGACCGAGTGCTGACATGTGGCAAGACGCTCCTCGGGGCGCATCTTGCTTGGGCTTCTCTCATGGAGGCCCTCAGTCAGACCCATTGTTGATAAGTGGCAAGACGCTCCTCGGGGCGAGTCTTGCTTGGGCCTCTCTCCTGGAGGTGCTCAGTCAGACCCAGTGTTGACATGGTGCAAGACGCTCCTCGGGGCGCGTCTTGCTTGGGCTTCTCTCTTGGAGGCCCTCAGTCAGACCCATTGTTGACATGTGGCAAGACGCTCCTCGGGGCGCATCTTGCTTGGGCCTCTCTCCTGGATGCCCTCTGTCAGCCCCAGTGTTGACATGTGTCAAGACGCTCCTCGGGGTGCATCTTGCTTGGGCCTCTCTCCTGGAGTCGCTCAGTCAGACCGAGTGCTGACATGTGGCAAGATGCTCCTCGGGGCGCGTCTTGCTTGGGCTTCTCTCATGGAGGCCCTCAGTCAGACCCATTGTTGATAGGTGGCAAGACACTCCTCGGGGCGAGTCTTGCTTGGGCTTCTCTCATGGAGGCCCTCAGTCAGACCCATTGTTGATATGTGGCAAGACGCTCATCGGGGCGAGTCTTGCTTGGGCCTCTCTCCTGGAGGTGCTCAGTCAGACCCAGTGTTGACATGGTGCAAGACGCTCCTCGGGGCGCGTCTTGCTTGGGCTTCTCTCTTGGAGGCCCTCAGTCAGACCCATTGTTGACATGTGGCAAGACGCTCCTCGGGGCGCATCTTGCTTGGGCCTCTCTCCTGGAGGCCCTCTGTCAGCCCCAGTGTTGTCATGTGTCAAGACGCTCCTCGGGGTGCGTCTTGCTTGGGCCTCTCTCCTGGAGTCGCTCAGTCAGACCGAGTGCTGACATGTGGCAAGACGCTCCTCGGGGCGAGTCTTGCTTGGGCCTCTCTCCTGGAGGTGCTTAGTCAGACCCAGTGTTGACATGGTGCAGGACGCTCCTCGGGGCGCGTCTTGCTTGGGCTTCTCTCTTGGAGGCCCTCAGTCAGACCCATTGTTGACATGTGGCAAGACGCTCCTCGGGGCGCATCTTGCTTGGGCCTCTCTCCTGGAGGTCCTCTGTCAGCCCCAGTGTTGACATGTGTCAAGACGCTCCTCGGGGTGCGTCTTGCTTGGGCCTCTCTCCTGGAGTCGCTCAGTCAGACCGAGTGCTGACATGTGGCAAGACGCTCCTCGGGGCGCGTCTTGCTTGGGCTTCTCTCCTGGAGGCCCTCAGTCAGACCCATTGTTTACATGTGGCAAGACGCTCCTTTGGGCGCATCTTGCTTGGGCTTCTCTCCTGGAGGCCCTCAGTCAGACCCATTGTTGACATGTGGCAAGACGCTCCTCGGGGCGCGTCTTGCTTGGGCCTCTCTCCTGGAGGCGCTCAGTCAGACCCAGTGCTTACATGTGGCAAGACGCTCCTCGGGGCGCGTCTTGCTTGGGCCTCTCTCCTGGAGGCGCTCAGTCAGACCGAGTGCTGACATAAGGCAAGACGCTCCTCGGGGCGCGTCTTGCTGGGGCCTCTCTCCTGGAGGCGCTCAGTCAGACCCAGTGCTTACATGTGGCAAGACGCTCATCGGGGCGCGTCTTGCTGGGGCTTCTCTCCTGGAGGCGTTCAGTCAGACCGAGTGCTGACATGTGGCAAGACACTCCTCGGGACGCGTCTTGCTTGGGCTTCTCTCCTGGAGGCCCTCAGTCAGACTCATTGTTGACATGTGGCAAGACGCTCCTCGGGGCGCGTCTTGCTTGGGCCTCTCTCCTGGAGGCGCTCAGTCAGACCCAGTGGTGACATGTGGCAAGATGCTCCTCGGGGCGCGTCTTGCTTGGGCCTCTCTCCTGGAGACGCTCAGTCAGACCCAGTGTTGACACGTGACAAGACGCTCCTCGGGGCGCATCTTGCTTGGGCTTCTCTCATGGAGGCCCTCAGTCAGACCCATTGTTGATATGTGGCAAGACGCTCCTCGGGGCGCGTCTTGCTTGGGCCTCTCTCCTGGAGGCGCTCAGTCAGACCGAGTGCTGACATGTGGCAAGACGCTCCTCGGGGCGCGTCTTGCTTGGGCTTCTCTCATGGAGGCCCTCAGTCAGACCCATTGTTGATATGTGGCAAGACGCTCCTCGGGGCGCGTCTTGCTTGGGCTTCTCTCTTGGAGGCCCTCAGTCAGACCCATTGTTTACATGTGGCAAGACGCTCCTCGGGGCGCATCTTGCTTGGTTCTCTCTCCTGGAGGACCTCTGTCAGCCCCAGTGTTGACATGTGTCAAGACGCTCCTCGGGGTGCGTCTTGCTTTGGCCTCTCTCCTGGAGTCGCTCAGTCAGACCGAGTGCTGACATGTGGCAAGACGCTCCTCGGGGCGCGTCTTGCTTGGGCTTCTCTCCTGGAGGCCCTCAGTCAGACCCATTGTTTACATGTGGCAAGACGCTCCTCGGGGCGCATCTTGCTTGGGCCTCTCTCCTGGAGTTCCTCTGTCAGCCCCAGTGTTGACATGTGTCAAGACGCTCCTCGGGGTGCGTCTTGCTTGGGCCTCTCTCCTGGAGGCTCTCAGTCAGACCGAGTGCTGACATATGGCAAGACGCTCCTCGGGGCGCGTCTTGCTTGGGCTTCTCTCCTGGAGGCCCTCAGTCAGACCCATTGTTGCCATGTGGCAAGACACTCCTCGGGACGCGTCTTGCTTGGGCTTCTCTCCTGGAGGCCCTCAGTCAGACTCATTGTTGACATGTGGCAAGACACTCCTCGGGACGCGTCTTGCTTGGGCCTCTCTCCTGGAGGCGCTCAGTCAGACCGAGTGCTGACATAAGGCAAGACGCTCCTCGGGGCGCGTCTTGCTGGGGCCTCTCTCCTGGAGGCGCTCAGTCAGACCCAGTGCTTACATGTGGCAAGACGCTCCTCGGGGCGCGTCTTGCTGGGGCTTCTCTCCTGGAGGCGTTCAGTCAGACCGAGTGCTGACATGTGGCAAGACACTCCTCGGGACGCGTCTTGCTTGGGCTTCTCTCCTGGAGGCCCTCAGTCAGACTCATTGTTGACATGTGGCAAGACGCTCCTCGGGGCGCGTCTTGCTTGGGCCTCTCTCCTGGAGGCGCTCAGTCAGACCCAGTGGTGACATGTGGCAAGACGCTCCTCGGGGCGCGTCTTGCTTGGGCCTCTCTCCTGGAGACGCTCAGTCAGACCCAGTGTTGACACGTGACAAGACGCTCCTCGGGGCGCGTCTTGCTTGGGCTTCTCTCATGGAGGCCCTCAGTAAGACCCATTGTTGATATGTGGCAAGACTCTCCTCTGGGCGCGTCTTGCTTGGGCCTCTCTCCTGGAGGCGCTCAGTCAGACCGAGTGCTGACATGTGGCAAGACGCTCCTCGGGGCGCGTCTTGCTTGGGCTTCTCTCATGGAGGCCCTCAGTCAGACCCATTGTTGATAAGTGGCAAGACGCTCCTCGGGGCGAGTCTTGCTTGGGCCTCTCTCCTGGAGGTGCTCAGTCAGACCCAGTGTTGACATGGTGCAAGACGCTCCTCGGGGCGCGTCTTGCTTGGGCTTCTCTCTTGGAGGCCCTCAGTCAGACCCATTGTTGACATGTGGCAAGACGCTCCTCGGGGCGCATCTTGCTTGGGCCTCTCTCCTGGATGCCCTCTGTCAGCCCCAGTGTTGACATGTGTCAAGACGCTCCTCGGGGTGCGTCTTGCTTGGGCCTCTCTCCTGGAGTCGCTCAGTCAGACCGAGTGCTGAAATGTGGCAAGATGCTCCTCGGGGCGCGTCTTGCTTGGGCTTCTCTCATGGAGGCCCTCAGTCAGACCCATTGTTGATATGTGGCAAGACGCTCCTCGGGGCGAGTCTTGCTTGGGCTTCTCTCATGGAGGCCCTCAGTCAGACCCATTGTTGATATGTGGCAAGACGCTCATCGGGGCGAGTCTTGCTTGGGCCTCTCTCCTGGAGGTGCTCAGTCAGACCCAGTGTTGACATGGTGCAAGACGCTCCTCGGGGCGCGTCTTGCTTGGGCTTCTCTCTTGGAGGCCCTCAGTCAGACCCATTGTTGACATGTGGCAAGACGCTCCTCGGGGCGCATCTTGCTTGGGCCTCTCTCCTGGAGGCCCTCTGTCAGCCCCAGTGTTGTCATGTGTCAAGACGCTCCTCGGGGTGCGTCTTGCTTGGGCCTCTCTCCTGGAGTCGCTCAGTCAGACCGAGTGCTGATATGTGGCAAGACGCTCCTCGGGGCGAGTCTTGCTTGGGCCTCTCTCCTGGAGGTGCTCAGTCAGACCCAGTGTTGACATGGTGCAGGACGCTCCTCGGGGCGCGTCTTGCTTGGGCTTCTCTCTTGGAGGCCCTCAGTCAGACCCATTGTTGACATGTGGCAAGACGCTCCTCGGGGCGCATCTTGCTTTGGCCTCTCTCCTGGAGGTCCTCTGTCAGCCCCAGTGTTGACATGTGTCAAGACGCTCCTCGGGGTGCGTCTTGCTTGGGCCTCTCTCCTGGAGTCGCTCAGTCAGACCGAGTGCTGACATGTGGCAAGACGCTCCTCGGGGCGCGTCTTGCTTGGGCTTCTCTCCTGGAGGCCCTCAGTCAGACCCATTGTTTACATGTGGCAAGACGCTCCTCGGGGCGCATCTTGCTTGGGCCTCTCTCCTGGAGTTCCTCTGTCAGCCCCAGTGTTGACATGTGTCAAGACGCTCCTCGGGGTGCGTCTTGCTTGGGCCTCTCTCCTGGAGGCGCTCAGTCAGACCAAGTGCTGACATGTGGCAAGACGCTCCTCGGGGCGCGTCTTGCTTGGGCTTCTCTCCTGGAGGCCCTCAGTCAGACCCATTGTTGACATGTGGCAAGACACTCCTCGGGACGCGTCTTGCTTGGGCTTCTCTCCTGGAGGCCCTCAGTCAGACTCATTGTTGACATGTGGCAAGACACTTCTCGGGACGCGTCTTGCTTGGGCCTCTCTCCTGGAGGCGCTCAGTCAGACCGAGTGCTGACATAAGGCAAGACGCTCCTCGGGGCGCGTCTTGCTGGGGCCTCTCTCCTGGAGGCGCTCAGTCAGACCCAGTGCTTACATGTGGCAAGACGCTCCTCGGGGCGCGTCTTGCTGGGGCTTCTCTCCTGGAGGCGTTCAGTCAGACCGAGTGCTGACATGTGGCAAGACACTCCTCGGGACGCGTCTTGCTTGGGCTTCTCTCCTGGAGGTCCTCAGTCAGACTCATTGTTGACATGTGGCAAGACGCTCCTCGGGGCGCGTCTTGCTTGGGCCTCTCTCCTGGAGGCACTCAGTCAGACCCAGTGGTGACATGTGGCAAGACGCTCCTCGGGGCGCGTCTTGCTTGGGCCTCTCTCCTGGAGACGCTCAGTCAGACCCAGTGTTGACACGTGACAAGACGCTCCTCGGGGCGCGTCTTGCTTGGGCTTCTCTCATGGAGGCCCTCAGTCAGACCCATTGTTGATATGTGGCAAGACGCTCCTCGGGGCGCGTCTTGCTTGGGCCTCTCTCCTGGAGGCGCTCAGTCAGACCGAGTGCTGACATGGGGCAAGACGCTCCTCGGGGCGCGTCTTGCTTGGGCTTCTCTCATGGAGGCCCTCAGTCAGACCCATTGTTGATATGTGGCAAGATGCTCCTCGGGGTGAGTCTTGCTTGGGCCTCTCTCCTGGAGGTGCTCAGTCAGACCCAGTGTTGACATGGTGCAAGACGCTCCTCGGGGCGCGTCTTGCTTGGGCTTCTCTCTTGGAGGCCCTCAGTCAGACCCATTGTTGACATGTGGCAAGACGCTCCTCGGGGCGCATCTTGCTTGGGCCTCTCTCCTGGAGGCCCTCTGTCAGCCCCAGTGTTGACATGTGTCAAGACGCTCCTCGGGGTGCGTCTTGCTTGGGCCTCTCTCCTGGAGTCGCTCAGTCAGACCGAGTGCTGACATGTGGCAAGATGCTCTTCGTGGCGCGTCTTGCTTGGGCTTCTCTCATGGAGGCCCTCAGTCAGACCCATTGTTGATATGTGGCAAGACGCTCCTCGGGGCGCGTCTTGCTTGGGCCTCTCTCCTGGAGGCGCTCAGTCAGACCGAGTGCTGACATGTGGCAAGACGCTCCTCGGGGCGCGTCTTGCTTGGGCTTCTCTCCTGGAGGCCCTAAGTCAGACCCATTGTTTACATGTGGCAAGACGCTCCTCGGGGCGCATCTTGCTTGGGCCTCTCTCCTGGAGTTCCTCTGTCAGCCCCAGTGTTGACATGTGTCAAGACGCTCCTCGGGGTGCGTCTTGCTTGGGCCTCTCTCCTGGAGGCGCTCAGTCAGACCCAGTGCTTACATGTGGCAAGACGCTCCTCGGGGCGCGTCTTGCCGGGGCTTCTCTCCTGGAGGCGTTCAGTCAGACCGAGTGCTGACATGTGGCAAGACACTCCTCGGGACGCGTCTTTCTTGGGCTTCTCTCCTGGAGGCCCTCAGTCAGACTCATTGTTGACATGTGGCAAGACGCTCCTCGGGGCGCGTCTTGCTTGGGCCTCTCTCCTGGAGGCGCTCAGTCAGACCCAGTGGTGACATGTGGCAAGACGCTCCTCGGGGCGCGTCTTGCTTGGGCCTCTCTCCTGGAGACGCTCAGTCAGACCCAGTGTTGACACGTGACAAGACGCTCCTCGGGGCGCGTCTTGCTTTGGCTTCTCTCATGGAGGCCCTCAGTCAGACCCATTGTTGATATGTGGCAAGACGCTCCTCGGGGCGCGTCTTGCTTGGGCCTCTCTCCTGGAGGCGCTCAGTCAGACCGAGTGCTGACATGTTGCAAGACGCTCCTCGGGGCGCGTCTTGCTTGGGCTTCTCTCCTGGAGGCGTTCAGTCAGACCGAGTGCTGACATGTGGCAAGACACTCCTCGGGACGCGTCTTTCTTGGGCTTCTCTCCTGGAGGCCCTCAGTCAGACTCATTGTTGACATGTGGCAAGACGCTCCTCGGGGCGCGTCTTGCTTGGGCCTCTCTCCTGGAGGCGCTCAGTCAGACCCAGTGGTGACATGTGGCAAGACGCTCCTCTGGGCGCGTCTTGCTTGGGCCTCTCTCCTGGAGACGCTCAGTCAGACCCAGTGTTGACACGTGACAAGACGCTCCTCGGGGCGCGTC
>NW_027223095.1:0-102442 GCF_043380555.1 Nothobranchius furzeri
GGAGTGGCAGGGGATGGCGGCCCCGATAGTGATTTTGTTTAGACCCCGGTAGTCTATACAGGGACGAAGGTCACCTTCCTTTTTCTTCACAAAGAAGAAGCCTGCAGCACCCAGGGAAGAGGAGTGAAACCCTGCTGGAGGGCCTGGTTTATATACTCCTCCATAGCTCTGGTTTCGGAGGGAGAGAGAGAGAAAAGGCGCCCATGGGGAGGACTGGTACCTGGTTGTAGCCTGATCTCCATGTCATATGGGCGGTGAGGCGGCAGTGTGGTGGCGCATCGCTTATCGAAGACTGCAGCCAGGTCTCGATAGGGTAGTGGCGGATTGGGCGGTAGAGGACCAAGACCACCAGCCGGGCGGTCTGCCATGGACGGAGGAGGAGAGAGGTGGGCCTGGCACTGGGTCCCCCAGCCTAAAAGGCGGTTCTGTGACCAGGAAATCTGGGGGTCGTGGAGACGGAGCCAGGGGAACCCCAAGATGGGGGTCGTGGAGACGGAGCCAGGGGAACCCCAAGATTAGAGGAGAGGAGGGAGCAGAGATGATGAGAAAGTGGAGGGTTTCCCAGTGGCCTTGGAGGACCATCTGGAGTGACTGGGTTCATTCTTGGACAGGATAGGGCTGGAGAGGTCTGCCGTTCACCGAGGTCACCAAAACAACTCATTCCAGGGGAGTCAGGGGGATCCGTAGGCGTTTAGCCAGATCCACATCCATGAAGTTGTCGGCGGCCCCTGAGTCCATGAGAGCATGCACCTGATGTGAGGTCTCATTGTGTAAGAGGGTGACAGGAAGGAGGAGTCAGTGGGAAGAGGTAGAGGCATAGGGTGACCCAGGCTGAGCTACCCCGATACTCAGTGGGTTCCTCCGTTTCCCGGCCGTAATGGGCAGTCCAGGCGCCGGTGGTCGGGAGAGCCACAATAGGCACAGAGACCCTCGCGCCACCGTCGCTGTCTCTCCTCCGGGGAAAGGTGGCCTAGCTGCCTAGGCTCCTCAGTAGAAGTGGGTCTGGAAGCTGGCGTTGGTGAACAAGGAAGAGGTCCGGGCGCTCTGAGTGGGCGAGTGGATGATCTGGGTCGAACCAGAACCTGCTGGTCGATGCGCAACGCCAGGTCGGCAACCTCATCCAGGGTCTGGGGTAGTTCTCTTCCCGCCATCTCGTCTCGGATGTAGGGCGCCAACCCCTCCAAAAAAAACAGCTCGAAGGGCAGAGTCATCCCACTGTAGTTTGGCCGCGATGGTGCAAAACTCTGACGCATAGGCGCACACAGAGCGTTCACGTTGGCGGAGCTTTAAGAGACGTGCTTCAGCCCCCACTTCGCTACTGGGTGGAACGAAGGTCTTCCTGAGGGCGGCCACAAAAGCAGCATAGTCATTGCAGGTAGGGTATTTTGAATTATAAAGAGCAGCGGCCCACTCCTGAGCGCGTCCAGAAAGCAGGGAGGTGAGGTGCGCAACCCGAGAGCGGGCAGTGGGGAAGCGTCCCGGTTGGCATTCGAATTGCATATCGAGGGAGGCGAGCAGACCATCTGGGCTCCCAACCTCTCCATTCCACCTCTCCGGTAGGCTGAACTGCGGCTCCTCCTTAGGTGGAGCGAGGGCTTGCTGCCGGAGAGCATTGAGGGATGTGGTCAACTGAAGGGTGAGGTCGGTCAGAGAGTTCACCTTGGTGTTGAGCCGATCGACCAAGGTGTGGAGCTGAACTATCTCCTTCTTCATTTGCTCAAACTCCGCTGGGTTAACGGACTTAGTCATCCTGTCAGACTGGTCGGCTGGATACGGGAGTTGAGCTTGTAGAGAGCGTTGTCTCACAGATGCGGAAGTGATAGCGTCTGTGAAACGCCGGCTCTCTGTTTAATCTAGGAATCCCCGAGCGTTCGAGCGTCAATGAAGTGACACGGAAATGCTGGGTTTTCCCGAAGTAAGTAAGAACACTTACTGTGAGCTGAGAGTTCGTACGATGGATCGGTTGCTTGGAAACTCTGATCATAGATCCGAAGAAACGATGACTGAGTGGTGAGCTGGCGAGGCGACTTCCGTATATAGTCGCGGTTCGTGACGTAGGTGCGACGTGGAGGGAATCCCCGCGAGGGGCATGCTGGGAGTTGTGGTCCATGGTGGAGGCCGACTAGCTGGGAGAGGCTGGTTTGCGGACTTGGGTTCTGACACCTGACAGCTGTGGGCCCTTAGAATCTTCCTATTCTTTCACCGCTTTACGGCGCCCCGGACGTTACTATTGTCTAACATCATTTTTTTTGAAAAATAACCGTGTGACCAACACAGAAGGAAGACACTGAGATAAAAGCTGTGTTGTGACCACAGGTAAACATCTGTTGAATGTCAGCAAAAACAAGCCCTGAAGTCCTATGAATCCATGAAAACAGACATGCACGTTACTCATACTTTGTTGTGGCCTTATATGATGCTTGGAAGTGTTCTTTTTGTTTTTAAGGGATAGTGAAAATGATGTTGAAAAAATCAAAAAGTTAATTATTGTGCATTTAATGGAGGTGTAAGAAACTGTAAGGGAATAGAGTGATGTAACTATCTAGAGTTGTATTTTAATACACTGTAAGTAGATCACTTTTTATAATCAGAAGAATAGGCTATTTTTATCATCAGGGAGTTTAATTAAACACTCTGTATTGACTTTGAGACAAGAAAAGAGAGAGAGATGGGATCGTTTGAGAATCTTTAATTTCTTAATTATAAATTCTAAACAATCTACCAGGACTAACTCTGTGATGGATGAAAATGGATTTGGATGTTGTGTTGGTGCGTGTGTGTGTGTGGTTGGTTCAGACTCCTTAGGCTGACGTCATTGAATCTGGTAGTCTTTGTTATGACTAGATATCAGGAGGCTTATAAAGTGATGACATGAGCCGCTATTTTGCCGTGTACGTACCCAGAGGGGGCCTCCCAGGTAGATCCGGAAATGCCAGGTCTGGAGACCTCGGATGTGTACTGGAGCTGTCGGAGCAGCGGTCGCAGCACGTCAAAGCCCGTCTGAAGGGTCGACCCCGGTACCGATCGGCAGCGTCAGCAGGTGCTCTTATTTTGAAAGGATGTCGTCTGGTTGTTAAACGACGAAAATCTCCAACTTCACAGTTCTTAGTTTAAAGAAGAAAACACATCTGGCCAGGCTGTGCTTTTCTTTAGGATGACGGTGAATAGAACTGAAGTCAAAATGGAACTGAGCTTAAAATGGCGTTGCCTTGTTTTATATCTCTGAATTGTTTTAAGTTTCAGTAAACGGGATTGGACACTTTAAGTCAACAAGCTAGATTCTCCTGCGGCAGCCGAAAGCTCTGATTGGTTGGAACAATGTGTCATGCGTTTCTATAGAGATGAGGATCAGTCTGTCTGTGCAATAGTCCTGTTTTCATTAAACATAAATCATGACATATTTATTTCACAGATCATTCACTTGATTATTATTGATCAACATCTGTTTCGAATAGCTTTAATCACAAATTAAGTACTTTGATTATTGAAAAGCGTTCTTCTTCTCCTTCGGACTCTTCTCCTGGAATGTAAACAGTCTGAGGAAGACCCGACCTTGGCGTTTTCAACACGGGTGTTACTGTGTACAGGGGCAGCTGTGTGGAGCTGAAAATGATGAACTTCATAACCTTACATATCCCCCCTTTTCAAGGTCAATGTGGTCCTTCAAGAGACCACTTGGTCGTTGAACAAACCCAAGTTATGAAGAATCTTGACAACATAACCGGATGCGATCCCAAGGGAACAGCCATCTGTGGTGAGGTACGAACCCCACGCCGGAGAACAGTCTCGCATACTCCTCAGGAAGAACACAAGTCAGCAGGTTATTAATTATTCCCCATGGAAGCCATAAACGAAGCAACAGCAACTTCATATCCTCACGGGCAATAAAGCAAAGCAGGAGCATATCTTGTACGTATCCACGAACAGGGTAGTATTCCAATTAAAAATCGATTGTTGTATCCGCAGGCAGGGTAATATTCCAAATAAAAATTGAACTTTGAAAGAGTACTTATCGTAATCCACAAAAAGGGAAGAGCAGTTGACAGTAATCCCAACGAATGAGGTGTCCCAGCAGCCATGCCGGAACCACAGTCGTCCAAGGCCAATGAGCTGGTGCACCCTCAGGAGTAGTCGATGCAGAGAACGAGTCACGGATCCACCCCCAGGAAGCAGGATCCTCACAAGCTCAGCAGAGGAGAGAGAGCACAGTGTAGGCACTTCAATGTAGACACGACAAAAGTGCATTTCATGTCATCAAAGAAATAAAAAATAATAAAAACCTAACTCTATGAGTGCCTTTTGTACTATGTGTTAGTTTTAAGTGTAATTACCCATTAAGTGAAGAAATGGATGCAGCCCTGTCTGTGTTAGATGCAAAAAGGGATGATGCGAGAAGCAGAAAAATGAAAGAAACCCTAACCGGTATCAGTGAATCCTCACTGTAAATACACACTGTCAGGACAGGGGCAAAATTGGTTGTAGCCCCGTAGGATAAATCAAAGAATTGATAATCACAAACATAATATTCACTGTAAAAATCAACTGGTCAAAGGTACTATAAAAAAACAGAAATGTAAATCAGTACTAAAATGTAAATCAGTGGTTAGTAATCATGTTCATGTTAATGTACCCCTAAGGAATTGTGATTAGTAAAGATAAAAAAAAAAAAAAAATTTTGAACAACAGTACTATGTGGCCTAACCCACTCACTGTTACCTGGCCGTTTACCTGACTCCAGGAGCCCACAGCACGTCCGTCTCAACACACCTTAAGTCTGCACGTGACGTATAACATGGAAGACAACCATGCACTCTCACAAACAAACAAATTTGTGTAATCAGAGATATAAATCTGTGGAACCAACGGGACGTATTTATCACCCCCCTTTTGAAGCCGGTGGATTGTTGTTGTCGGTATCGGCCAAATCTGTGGGACCCTTGTATAGTTTGATATGGTCCCTGTGTAACCATTTGTAGATGGGCGCCTTGTTTTTGTCGGCGATCTTGATCTGATACACGACCGGAGAGATCTTATCTGTAATCAGGTATGGACCCGACCATTTGGGCAAAAGTTTCTTAGCCAGCTTCCCCGAGGTCGCATTATTGTTACCCGTTTTGGGAGCGAAAATGTAGTACCAGGCCTGATCACCTACATCGAGTTCGGAATGTGAGGCTTTCTTATCGTAATAAGTTTTTCTGCCTTCAGCTGACTTTTCCAGAGATGCCTGTGCGAACGAGAATGCTGCAAGCAGGTGAGTTCTCAGGTCCTGCAAGTATTGGCCGCTCGTACAAGCCGGGGCTGTGTCGGACCGAACCGGTCGTTGATACAGCAGGTGAAGCGGTAGAGTCATTTGTCTGCCCGTCATCATTTCAAACGGGGAGACTCCTGTAGACTCATGGGGGGTAGCCCGTATGGCCATAAGGACCAACGGAAGTTTCACATCCCAATCTCGGTGGTTAGCTTTCACGTACTTTTTTAACATGCTGATAACCGTGCGGTTCACCCTTTCGACCTGTCCAGAGGACTGGGGCCGGTGGCTAATGTGGAACTTAGCCTTGACACCCAACAGTTCCCAAAGATGTTTCATCACGTCAGAGGTGAAATGGGTACCCCTGTCCGAGTCGACCCTTGTGGGCAAACCGAAGCGGGCAAAAACGTGATTCAGCAAGAGGATCGCTGTAGTCTTAGCCGTGTCATCAGGTGCTGGCAAACATTCAACCCATTCGGTGATTGCGCAGGTGACAGTCAGTATGTACTTACTTCCTCTGGTTGATTTGGTCAGAGGCCCCACCCAATCGAATTGCAAGTCCGACCATGGAGTGGTCGGCCCTTTTTCTTGTAGGGGAGCTCTGTGCGTAGGGTTGGACGGCTGAAACTGACAACAGACCAAGCAACGCTCGACGTGGTCTGAGATGTCACGACGCATCCCCGGCCAATAAGCAACCTGGCACAGGGCACCGAACGTGGCCTTGACGCCTTTGTGACCGGCGGATGGAGAGTCATGAGCCTGCGAGATCATGCCCCTCCTCAGCGGTTTTGGAGTAACAAGGACAGGCGGCAAAGGAGGCTTGGCGGCGTGCATCAGCAGCCCTTTGACGATCCTCAGTGTGGACCGCACACGAAAGAGAGAGCGAAGCTCAGGAACGGAGTCAAGCTCGACGGAAGTTGGTAGCTGGGTTTTAGGATCAGAAATGTACTTGATCATCCTGCTGATAGCAGGGTCTTGGGATTGAAGACTGACAAGATCGGTATCCGAATAGGCAGGTTGAATGGCCACCGCACCTTTGGGTGGTTCCGAGGCGGACGCTTTAGCAGCCCGAGCTCGAGTAACAACACACACCTGGTTTTCATCAGGGAAAGACCACACATGTCCCTCAAGCCACCCGGGGTCAAAAACCCACAGGGGACCATCGGTCGCGCCCTGTTTGGCCAAAGAGTCTGCAAGATCGTTCAACTCCTTTTCAGGACCGGGTGCGCGAGAGTGACCTTTGACTTTACGCCAGTAAATGTGCATGTCAAGTGCAGTCACCAGAATGTCACATGCTCTGAAGAGTGCCTGATTTTTGACGGGCTTCCGGTTAGCGGTCTGGTACCCGTTACTCTTCCACGTTGGTAGATGACATAAGAAACTGAGACGCGCGTAGTCCGAGTCAGTGCAAATCACCAGTTCACGGAAGCCACGGTCCCTAGCGCTACGTAGCGCTATCACGATCCCCGCTACTTCAGCATACTGTGAGGTCTTCTCACCCAGAGAGTAACATCGGGACTCCCTGTGGTCACCGTCTACCCAGACGACACCCACGCCCGCACTAGGCGCAGAACCGTGCCGAAAAGCACTGCCATCCACGTATACGGTCGGTAAACCCACACAGTATGACTGGTCGTAGTAGTGGTGGTTGTGGTTTAGAAGAGCCTGAGGGGGCCTGGCTGGCGGGACTGACGCGATGGCGTCGTCCGAGCAGTGTTGGCACGCAGCCAAACCCATGCCAAGAGGGCTACGTCGGTTCTGGGCGTAGCGCACCTCGATATTGAAGCTTTGAAGAGCCAGCAGCCACGAAGCGATTCGAGAATTGGTCACCACACCATCTCTGATGCGCTGACTGTTAAGGAAGGTCACCGGCTGGTGCTGTGTCTCAATGATGATTTTCTGTCCGCCAATGTAGTTCGCAAAGTACTTAACGGCCCACATGGTGGAAAGCAAAGCCTTGTCACAGTCCGAGTATTTCAACTCAGGTCCAGTCAAGAGCTTACCAGCATAGGCCACGACACGCCTGTCGCAGTCATGAATCTGGTAGAGACCAGCACTCAAACAGTGAGCTGAGAAACCAACCTCAAGGTGGAACTCCTTGTCACAGTCGGGGAGCGCCAAGCACGGAGCCGAGCACATGGCGGCCTTCAGGTCATCCATGGCCTGCTGGTGCTGCTCCGCCCACTCGAACGCCACATCCTTCTTCAACAGATTAGTCAGAGGTCGTGCCAACTCAGCGTAATGTTCCACGAACTGACGCGAGTAGTTGCAGACCCCCAAGAAGCTGCGAAGTTCGGAGACATTCGTCGGAGGTGTGATGGTGGCAACACCCTGAATCCTGCCAAGCTGAGGCTGCACTCCCTGTGGTCCCACAAGGAGGCCAACGTACTGAACTCGCGACCTGCACCACTGTCCTTTGGCGAGAGAGATCTTTGCACCTGCCGCCGCGAGTTGACCCATGACATGGTCCAGCCCGGCCAGGTGGTCATCCAATGTACGCCGACGAATAAGAATGTCGTCGACATAGATGAGGGTCCCACGCTCTCGAGCATCGGGGCAGGCCTTGTTCAAGAAGATGTTGAACTCAGCTGGCGAGTTGGAATAACCAAAAGGACACCGGGTGAAGGTGTACTGCCGGTTGGCAAAGGAGAAAGCAAGTTTGTGTTGGTCCAATTCGTGGACGGGAATCGTCCAAAATCCAGATGCAATGTCAAGGGTGGAAAAGTACTTAGCATCTTTCACTTTTGGAAGCTCCTGCTCCAGGCGTGCCATAGGCCACCTAGACAAGGGGACCTGTTTGTTGAGTTGCCGGTAGTCAATGGTAAGTCGCCACTTACCATTAGGCTTCAGTACCGGCCACAACGGAGCCGAGTAGGTGCTGTTGCAGGGTCGAATGACCCTGTTAGCCAAGAGGCTGTCAATGATTTCATGGACCGGTTCTATGGATGCCAGGGGAATCTTGTATTGCCGCACAAAGGACGGCGGTGCATCTGGCCTGGTAGGAATCCGGACTTCATGGATAGTGGTCAGACCACAGTCCAAGGAGTCAAGTGAAAGAAAATCCTGGTACTTCAGCAAAAGTTGTCGTAGCTTGTCTCGCTCGACCTCGTTTGTGAGAGCATCTGCTTGGTCTATTACCTTCTCAATCTGGGACAGAAGTTCCGGGGGTCTACCCGGTGGCTTCGAGAGTGGTGGTGCGGTCAAAATCGCGTCCCCCCGCGAAAGACTTGCCACAGAAAGGCGTCCGCCTGTGTCAGGCCACGGTTTGTACGGCTTTGGCTTCCTCATATGTGCAAACAGTTGTCCGGACGCGCAGCTGATTCTAGCGTCAAGGCGTTGGAGACAGTCCAACCCTATGAGCATGGGCATCCGCATCGCCTCGCTGATGTACACGAGGTGTTTAAAGGACATGCCTCCTATCGAGATGTTGACCTCAGTCGTCGCAGCCGCGGACGAGGGAGCGCCATAGAAATCGTCAAAATCCTTTGGGCCCGAAATGAGTGTGGGGGATGAGATGTCCTCCCCCCTTTGTTCGCACATGCTGCTGTAAAGAGCTCCGCTGATGAGCGAGATGTCCGCTCCTGTGTCTAATAATGCGACACAGCGATGTCTCTGATTTACAGTGACCTCCACTGCGGGCCTATTAGATCCCTTTCTCACGACCAGAGGTGCAAGCAAAATTTTTTCAGTCACGGCGGTAGCAGTAGTGGTACTGGGGTCGTCATCTGCGGGTTCGTCGCCTAACATCGCCACGGATGGAACGACCGGTGAGGTGTTGTTGCTTTCCTTTGAGGTGTTGGTGGTTTCCTGTGAATCAGAACCTGTGAAAACATCAGCCTGCAGCATTTCAGTCTCACTTTGCGTCTTCTCAGGCAAACACGGAGTCGCTGACCGGGTCGCCTGAGAATCACGCACAAATTTTTTGACGCCCTCGACGTCTGTCTGAAGATTGCAGATCATGTTCATCATGTTAGTCATCATTGGAAGGAAAGTGTTTTGCATCATTGGCAGGAGAGCGCTTTGCATCGCCGCCTGAATTTGGGATGTTAATTGCATCGTTTCCTCTGAGTCCATTTTCCAAAATAGTAATTAGTCTTCTAATTCACCAATTTTCTCTTTGAATTTGTTTCAGTTTAGATGTTTATTTAGAAACAACCGTACCTGTAGACTTATTAAAGAATTAGTTACAGGGAAGCTTGGCTGTTGAATGAATATTTTGGGCAAAATTGTTCAATAATGCCAAAAATAACATTGTCATTTGACCTGCCCAAGATGGCGGGTCAAGCTACGTGTCGGGCACCTAAGATGGCGGATTGTCGCGCATGCGCAGTCCGGCACTCGGTGTTTGTCCGTCGTAGCAGAATCACGATTCTACACACCGGAACGTTATTTAGAACCGCCGCTAACGTTATCCAAAAGTACTCCGTACCGGAAGGTTTAGCGGATTAAAGGACGCAGAATCGCTGCGTCGGAACGGCTTGAAAGCTTCGCGGGACGCGTTCCCGAGCTTCCCACCGAGAGTGGCTAGTTAGCTCATCGGCTAATGCTAGCGAACGCCCTGGAGCGACCAGGGTCTTAAAATTGCCCGATCAACCAACGGGCCTCCCGCTCCGTGGTTAAAAGGGTTTCAACAGCGTATGCAATCTGGATGCAGTATCGCTCTACGGTAATAACCCGACTTACAGCGTTTACCTAGCAAGTTAAGCTACGGTAGGTGCTAACGAGTATTCCGACAAGGAACAGCGCGGATCAGGCGCTTATTGAACGGAAATAAATTTCCGACGGAGTCTTCTGTCTCCGATTACACAAATGGATGCACACAGTGTCACAAACACCGCGACAAACAATAAACAGACGGTTCCAACGTAGTAACACAGGAGAAATGTTTACCCTCAGATGTAGGCCTCAAAATGGCCGTCAGCACACGTCAGCACTTAAGGTGTTTTGATGAAACAGCGCCTCCTGTTGGAGGGTGATGAATGTGCACCCCCCCCTTTCTGAGAAGCTGAATGAGGGAAATGCTCGCCTTTCCTCTCTCTGAACTCACACTGAACCAAAAATCCCAAAATATGTCTCAAAATCGGCACAAAGTGTAATAAACTGTGCAGATATCATGCATGGCTCGCCACTTGTAACAGAATAGAGTGATGTAACTATCTAGAGTTGTATTTTAATACACTGTAAGTAGATCACTTTTTATAATCAGAAGAATAGGCTGTTTTTATCATCAGGGAGTTTAATTAAACACTCTGTATTGACTTTGAGACAAGAAAAGAGAGAGAGTTGGGATCGTTTGAGAATCTTTAATTTCTTAATTATAAATTCTTAACAATCTACCAGGACTAACTCTGTGATGGATGAAAATGGATTTGGATGTTGTGTTGGTGCGTGTGTGTATGTGTGTGTGTGTGGTTGGTTCAGACTCCTTAGGCTGACGTCATTGAATCTGGTAGTCTTTGTTATGACTAGATATCACGAGGCTTATAAAGTGATGACATGAGCCGCTATTTTGCCGTGTACGTACCCAGTGGGGGCCTCCCAGGTAGATCAGGAAATGCCAGGTCTGGAGACCTCGGATGTGTACTGGAGCTGTCGGAGCAGCGGTCGCAGCACGTCAAAGCCCGTCTGAAGGGTCGACCCCGGTACCGATCGGCAGCGTCAGCAGGTGCTCTTATTTTGAAAGGATGTCGTCTGGTTGTTAAACGACGAAAATCTCCAACTTCACAGTTCTTAGTTTAAAGAAGAAAACACATCTGGCCAGGCTGTGCTTTTCTTTAGGATGACGGTGAATAGAACTGAAGTCAAAATGGAACTGAGCTTAAAATGGCGTTGCCTTGTTTTATATCTCTGAATTGTTTTAAGTTTCAGTAAACGGGATTGGACACTTTAAGTCAACAAGCTAGATTCTCCTGCGGCAGCCGAAAGCTCTGATTGGTTGGAACAATGTGTCATGCGTTTCTATGGAGATGAGGATCAGTCTGTCTGTGCAATAGTCCTGTTTTCATTAAACATAAATCATGACATATTTATTTCACAGATCATTCACTTGATTATTATTGATCAACATCTGTTTCGAATAGCTTTAATCACAAATTAAGTACTTTGATTATTGAAAAGCGTTCTTCTTCTCCTTCTGACTCTTCTCCTGGAATGTAAACAGTCTGAGGAACACCCGACCTTGGCGTTTTCAACACGGGTGTTACTGTGCACAGGGGGCAGCTGTGTGGAGCTGAAAATGATGAACTTCATAACCTAGTCCTGGAGAGCTGCTACCCAGCATGTTTAGAGGCTACACAGTGTAACGGAATTGAAGTGATGTAACTATCTGGAGTTGTATTTTAATACACTGTAAGTAGATCACTTTTTATAGACAGAAGAATAGGCTGTTTTTATCATCAGGGAGTTTAATTAAACACTCTGTATTGACTTTGAGACAAGAAAAGAGAGAGAGTTGGGATCGTTTGAGAATCTTTAATATCTTAATTATAAATTCTAAACAATCTACCAGGACTAACTCTGTGATGGATGAAAATGGATTTGGATGTTGTGTTGGTGCATGTGTGTGTGTGTGTGGTTGGTTCAGACTCTTTAGGCTGACATAATTGAATCTGGTAGTCTTTGTTATGACTAGATATCACGAGGCTTATAAAGTGATGACATGAGCCGCTATTTTGCCGTGTACGTACCCAGTGGGGGGTCTCCCAGGTAGATCAGGAAATGTCAGGTCCAAGAACCTCGGATGTACGCTGGAGCTGTCGGTGCAGCGGTCACAACGTTTTAAAGCCCGTCTGGAGGGTTGACCCCGGTACCGTTCGGCGGCGCGTCAGCAGGTGCTCTTATTTTGAAAAGGATGTCGTCTGGTTGTTAAACGACGAAAATCTCCAGCTTCACAGTTCTTAGTTTAAAGAAGAAAACACATCTGGCCAGTCTGTGCTTATCTTTAGGATGACGATGACTAGAACTGAAGTCAAAATGGAACTGACTTTAAAATGGCGTTGCCTTGTTTTATATCTCTGAATTGTTTTAAGTTTCAGTAAAGTGGATTGGACACTTGAAGTCAACACCAGATTCTCCTGCGGCAGCCGAAAGCTCTGATTGGTTGTAACAATGTGTCATGCGTTTCTATGGAGATGAGGATCAGTATGTCTGTGCCGTAGTCCTGTTTTCATTAAACATAATTCATGACATATTTATTTCACAGATCATTCACTTGATTATTGTTGATCAACATCTGTTTTGCTTAATAATTTTAATCACAAAGAAAGTACTTTGATTAAGTAAAGTTTCTTCTTCTCCTTCGGACTCTTCTCCTGGAATGTAAACAGTCTGAGGAACACCCGACCTTGGTTTTTCTACACGGGTGTTATTGTGCACAGGGGGCAGCTGTATGGAGTTGAAAACAATGAACTTCATAACCTTACATATCCCCCCTTTTCAAGGTCAATGTGGTCCTTCAAGAGACCACTTGGTCGTTGAACAAACCCAAGTTATGAAGAATCTTGACAACAGAACCGGATGCGATCCCAAGGGAACAGCCATCTGTGGTGAGGTACGAACCCCACGCCGGAGAACAGTCTCGCATACTCCTCAGGAAGAACACAAGTCAGCAGGTTATTAATTATTCCCCATGGAAGCCATAAACGAAGCAACAGCAACTTCATATCCCCACGGGCAATAAAGCAAAGCAGGAGCAAATCTTGAACGTATCCACGAACAGGGTAGTATTCCAATTAAAAATCGATTGTTGCATCCGCAGGCAAGGTAATATTCCAAATAAAAAATTGAACTTTGAAAGAGTACTTATCGTAATCCACAAAAAGGGAAGAGCAGTTGACAATTCAATTCAATTCAATTCAATTCAAGTTTATTTATACAGCGCCAAATCACGACAAGAGTCGTCTCAAGGCACTTCACATAATAAACATTCCAATTCACAGTTCATTAAGCCAATCAGAAATAATGTTTCCTATATAAGGAACCCAGCAAATTGCATCAAGTCACTGACTAGTGTCAGTGACTATACAGCAATCCTCATACTAAGCAAGCATGCAGCAACAGTGGAGAGGAAAACTCCCTTTTAACAGGAAGAAACCTCCAGAGAATCCTGGCTCAGTATAAGCAGCCATCCTCCACGACTCACTGGGGATCGAGAAGACAGAGCAGGCAGACACACACACACACACACACACACACACACACACACACACACACACACACACACACACACACACACACACACACACACACACACACACACACACACACACACAAGTAATGAGTCTATAGTTATATTGTGATGTCTTAGTAAATATTGTATTTGGTGAAAGATAAACTTTATTGTATTTATCCTAGTGGATCTATAATTAAACGGATAAACTAGTATTAGCACATCAAAAGTCAATGAAAACAAAAAGTTATTATCAGGAGAGAGAGAATGTATTAGTGGTTAGCAGTAGTGTGCTAGTCGATGGCCCCCTCCATGAGGCCACCACAGCTCAGCAGAACGTCATCGCAGCTTCTTCTGGGGAGAAAAACACTCACAGAGAAAATAAAGTTAACAGCTGAAATTGCACAAAATAGTACAGTTAAAGAGCAGACTGTAGAAGAAAGCAGTAGAGTGTGAAAAGTGGTCAGTGTGTCCTCCAGCAGTCTAAGCCTATAGCAGCATAACTACAGAGTTAACTCTGGATAACTTATCCTATTTAGATGGAAGCATGTTGGAGGCAGGGCAAGGGAGAGCCGTCTTTACCGACTGTACACTCCACCTCCCTGTAATCCCCCACTTGTCCAGATTTAGGCTAACATCAGATTTTAACTATAAGCCCTATCAAATAAAAATGTTTTAAGCCTATTCTTAAAAGTAGACAAAGTGTCTGCCTCACGGACTAAAGCTGGGAGCTGGTTCCACAGGAGAGGAGCCTGATAACTAAAAGATCTGCCTCCCATCCTAAGTTTAGATATTCTTGGAACCACCAGTAGACCTGCAGTCTGAGAGCGAAGTGCTCGGTTAGGAACATATGGAACAATCAGATTACTGATGTATGATGGACCTTGATTATTAAGAGCTTTATATGTGAGAAGAAGGATCTTAAAATCTATTCTGAATTTAACAGGTAGCCAATGTAGGGAAGCTAAGACAGGAGAGATATGATCTCTCTTTTTAATTCTCATCAGAACTCTAGCTGCAGCATTTTGGACAAGCTGAAGACTTTTAACTACATTCTGTGGACTTCCTGAGAGTAATGAATTACAGCAATCCAGTCTTGATGTAATAAAAGCGTGAACTAGTTTTTCAGCATCACTCCTGGAAAGTATGCTTCTAATCTTAGCAATATTCCAAAGGTGGAAAAAGGAAATCCGACAAACTTGTGAAACCTGGGATTTGAATGACATGTCCTGGTCAAAGATAACACCAAGGTTCCTTGCTTTGTTCTCGGAGATTAATGTAATGCCATTAAGGTCAGGCGATTGGCTAAGCAATTTCCTTTTCTGGATTTCTGGTCCAAAGATGAGAACTTCCGTCTTGTCTTGATTTAAAAGCAAGAAGTTAAGAGTCATCCAATTTTTTATGTCCTCAAGACAAGCCTGTAATCTACCCAACCGATTAGGTTCATCAGGGTTAATGGATAAATATAACTGAGTATCGTCAGCATAACAGTGGAAGTTTATCCCATGCTGTCTAATTATTTTACCAATCGGGAGCATATATATAGTAAAAAGAATTGGTCCAAGCACTGAACCCTGTGGTACTCTGCAAGTAACCCTGGAGTATGAAGAAGATTTGTCATGTACATTTACAAAATGAAATCTGTCAGACAGGTAGGATTTAAACCAGCCTAGCGCTGTTCCTTTGATCCCTACAACATGTTCAAGTCTTTCTAAAAGAACATTGTGATCAACTGTGTCAAAGGCAGCACTGAGATCTAACAAGACTAGAACAGACACAAGATTCTTATCTGAGGCCATAAGAATATCATTTGTAACTCTCACTAATGCAGTTTCAGTGCTGTGATACTCTCTAAAACCAGACTGAAATTCCTCAAACAGAGCATTAGTGTTTAAATGGTGACATACTTGGATGGCCACTATTTTCTCCAGGACTTTGGATAAAAATGGAAGGTTAGATATTGGTCTGTAATTCATTGGGTCATCTGGATCCAGAGAAGGCTTCTTAAGTGAAGGTTTGATTACAGCAACCTTAAAATCTCGTGGTACATACCCATTTACTAAGGATGGATCGATTATATCTAGAATGGGGGCAGTAACCAAAGGAAATGCATCTTTAAATAATTTGGTTGGGATTGGATCCAAAATGCAAGTTGAAGGTTTAGATGAAGCTAATATTTTGATAACTCTGAAAGCTCAACTGGATCAAAACGGTTCAAGCACAGATGAGGTTCTAGAGTCACCTCTGAAGCTGCCTCACTTACTGAGGAAGAAGAAATCGCATTAGGGAGGATGCTAAAGATTTTGTTTCTAATAGAATTAATTTTACTTGTAAAAAATCCCATGAAGTCATTGCTGCTGAGGGCTAAGGGAATAGATGGCTCAGAGCTACGATTCTATGTAAGTTTAGCAACTGTACTGAAAAGAAATTTAGGATTATGCTTATTCTCCTCAATTAATGCTGAAAAATAAGCAGTTCTAGTTTGTTGAAGCTTATTTTTATAAAGCAAAAGACTATTTTTCCAGGACAGGTAGGCCTCCTCATGGTGCGTAGAGCGCCATGTTCTCTCCAATTTCCTAGAGTTTTGTTTTAAGGCTCGTAGATGAGAGTTAAACCAGGGAGCCAACTTCCTGTCCCTAATTACCTTCTTTTTTAAAGGGGCAACATCATCTAATGCCACACGTAAAGAGGAATTCACATGATGAACTAAGGCATCAATTTGTGAGGGGCTAGAACTGAAAATATTGCCCTCTGCTACATGCCTCTGAGATGCTGAGGACAGTAAAGATGGAACAGTTGCTTTAAAAGACGCAACTGCGTTGTCAGATAGAGACCGACTATAATGAAATTTACTTTCATGTCTCGAGAACTCAGTTATAAAAAACTCAAAGGTTATCAGAAAGTGGTCCGAGAGGACTGGATTATGTGGAAAGATTGTTATTTCCTCACACTCAATGCCATAAGTCAGAACAAGATCCAATGTATGATGGCAGGAGTGGGTGGAGCTATGTATTCTTTGAGTAAAACCAATTGAGTCTAAGATATTACTAAAGGCTACATTGAGGCAATCATTTTCGATGTCCACATGAATGTTGAAATCCCCCACTACAATGACTTTATCAGTATTTAGCACCAAATCAGATAAAAAAATCAGAGATCTGATCCAAAAACTCAGAGTAAGGGCCTGGTGGACGATATAAAACTACAAACAAGAGTGGTTTTACAGTTTTGCAATCTGGATTAGGAAAACTAAGAATAAGATGTTCAAACGAACTGTAGCTATTAATCTGTAAGGGACTGATTAATAAGTCCGAATGAAAAATGGTTGCCACTCCTCCTCCTCGCCCTGTACTTCGAGCAATGTGATGATTTAAATAATTTGAAGGAGTCGACTCGTTTAAGCTAACATAGTCCTCTTGCTGCAGCCAGGATTCTGTGAGAGAGAGCAAAGAGATCTGATTATCACAAATCAACTCATTAACAAACAAAGTCTTAGAAAAAATGGATCTAATGTTCAACAACCCACATTTAATTTTTCTAGTTTTCTGCTCAGTTGAATTTGTTCTAATATTTATGAGATTTCCATGATTTGCTTTATTAAGCCTGATATTTAATCTGTGTGATTTTGGCCGTGGGCAGGACACTGTCTCTATGGGGTAGTGGGTGGGTAACAGTACAGAAGCTGCAGAGGGGTGGGTTAAACTACGACTCTGCTTCCTGGTCTGGACCCTGGGTTGTCATGGAGGACTGATAAAACTGGCTATATTCCTAGAAAGAAGAGCTGCACCATCCAAAGAGGGATGGATGCCGTCTCTCCGCATCAGACCAGGTTTTCCCCAAAAAGTTTTCCAATTATCAATATAGCCCACGTTGTTTTCAGGACACCACCTAGACAACCAGCGGTTGAAGGACAGCATGCGGCTAAACATGTCGTCACTGGTCCGATCAGGCAGGGGGCCAGAGAAAATTACGGAGTCTGACATTGTTTTGGCAAACTTACACACCGAAGCAAATTTAATTTTAGTGACCTCCGATTGGCGTAACCGGGTGTCGTTACCGCCAGCGTGAATAACAATCTTACTGTATTTACGCTTATGCTTAGCCAGCAATTTCAGATAAGATTTAATGTCGCCCGCTCTGGCCCCAGGTAAACATTTAACTATGGTTGCTGGAGTCTCTAATGCCACGTTTCTGACTATGGAGCTGCCAATGATCAGAGTCGGCTTGTCAGTGGGTGCGTCACTGAGCGGGGAAAATCTATTAGAAACGTGGACGGGTTGGTGGTGGCCCACGGGCTGGGTTCTATGCTTCCTGCGTACCGTCACCCAGCCGGACTGAGGTCCCGGCTGCTCGGGTTCCACTGGAGGGTCGCTACGGGGTTGTTCTGAGCTAGTTAGCCCCGCGCTAGCTAAGTAACTACGGCTGTTTACAGGTTTTTCAACAGCGCGGAGCCGGGACTCCAATTCTGACACCCTCGCCTCCAAAGCTACAAAAATGCTACATTTATTACACGTACCATTATCACTAAAGGAGGCAGAGGAGTAACTAAACATCTGACACAGAGAGCAAGAGATAGGAGACGGAGAAGCAGAGACAGAAGTAGCCATAGCCGTGCTGAGGCTAAGCTAACTGGACGAGCAGCAAACTGTTCAGTACCAAATAAACTGCGTGCAGACTCAAATGGTTCCCTAAAAGCTAGGTGGAACAACAGAAAATGTGCGTTTTAGCGTGCTTTTGTGCTACAATAACTCAGAGATATCCAAGTACAGAGAAATTAAATCAGCTTTAGCGAGCCCCAAACACCAAACAGCTACACGGAGTGCAACACTGAAAACAGGAAACAGGAAACGCCTTACCGCCAGGTGCAGCCTGTAATCCCAACGAATGAGGTGTCCCAGCAGCCATGCCGGAACCACAGTCGTCCAAGGCCAACGAGCCGGAGCACCACCCAGGAGTAGTCGATGCAGATGACGAGTCACGGATCCACCCCCAGGAAGCAGGATCCACACAAGCTCAGCAGAGGAGAGAGAGCACAGTGTAGGCACTTCAATGTAGACACGACAAAAGTGCATTTCATGTCATCAAAGAAATAAAAAATAATAAAAACCTAACTCTATGAGTGCCTTTTGTACTATGTGTTAGTTTTATGTGTAATTACCCATGAAGTGAAGAAATGGATGCAGCCCTGACTGTGTATGATGCAAAAAGGAATGATGCGAGAAGCAGAAAAATGAAAGAAACCCTAACTGGTATCAGTGAATCCTCACTGTAAATACTTGTGTCAGGACAGGGGCAAAATTGGTTATAGCCCCGTAGGATAAATCAAAGAATTGATAATCACAAACATAATTTTCACTGTAAAAATCAACTGGTCAAAGGTACTATAAAAAAACAGAAATGTAAATCAGTACTAAAATGTAAATCAGTGGTTAGTAATCATGTTCATGTTAATGTACCCTTAAGGAATTGTGATTAGTAAAGATTAAAAAAAAAAACAAAATTTTGGACAACAGTACTATGTGACCTAACCCACTCACTGTTACCTGGCCTTCTACCTGACTCCAGGAGCCCACAGCACGTCCGTCTCAACACACCTTAAGTCTGCACGTGACGTATAACAGGAAAGACAACCATGTACACTCACAAACAAACAAATTTGTGTAACCAGAGATAGAAATCTGTGGAACCAACGGGACGTATTTATCACCCCCCTTTTGAAGTCGGTGGATTGTTGTTGTTGGTATCGGCCAAATCTGTGGGACCCTTGTGCAGTTTGATATGGTCCCTGTGTACCCATTTGTAGACGGGCGCCTTGTTTTTGTCGGCGATCTTGATCTGATACACGACCGGAGAGATCTTATCTGTAATCAGGTATGGACCCGACCATCTGGGCAAAAGTTTCTTAGCCAGCTTCCCCGAGGTCGCATTGTTGTTACCCGTTTTGGGAGCGAAAATGTAGTACCAGGCCTGGTCACCTACATCGAGTTCGGAATGTGAGGCTTTCTTATCGTAATAAGTTTTTCTGCCTACAGATGACTTTTCCAGAGATGCCTGTGCGAACGAGAATGCTGCAAGCAGGGGAGTTTGCAGGTTCTGGTCGTAGAAGTGACGGTTTAGAAGAGTCTGAGGGGGCCTGGCTGGCGGGACTGACGCGATGGCGTCGTCCGAGCAATGTTGGCACGAAGCCAAACCCATGCCAAGAGGGCTACGTCGGTTCTGGGCGTAGCGCACCTCGATATCGAAGCTTTGAAGAGCCAGCAGCCACGAAGCAATTTGCGAATTGGTCACCACACCATCTCTGATGCGCTGACTGTTAAGGAAGGTCACCGGCTGGTGCTGTGTCTCAATGATGATTTTCTGTCCGCCAATGTAGTTCGCAAAGTACTTAACGGCCCACATGGTGGAAAGCAAAGCCTTTTCACAGTCCGAGTATTTCAACTCAGGTCCAGTCAAGAGCTTACTAGCATAGGCCACGACACGCCTGTCGCAGTCATGAATCTGGTAGAGACCAGCACTCAAACAGTGAGCTGAGAAACCAACCTCAAGATGGAACTCCTTGTCACAGTCGGGGAATGCCAAGCACGGAGCCGAGCACATGGCGGCCTTCAGGTCATCCATGGCCTGCTGGTGCTGCTCCGCCCACTCGAACGCCACATCCTTCTTCAACAGATTAGTCAGAGGTCGTGCCAACTCAGCGTAATGTTCCACGAACTGACGCGAGTAGTTGCAGACCCCCAAGAAGCTGCGAAGTTCGGAGACGTTTGTCGGAGGTGTGATGGTGGCAACACCCTGAATCCTGCCAAGCTGAGGCTGCACTCCCTGTGGTCCCACAAGGAGGCCAACGTACTGAACTTGTGACCTGCACCACTGTCCCTTGGCGAGAGAGATCTTAGCACCCGCCGCCGCGAGCTGACCCATGACATGGTCCAGTTCGGCCAGGTGGTCATCCAACTTACGCCGACGAATAAGAATGTCGTCGACATAGATGAGTGTCCCACGCTCTCGAGCATCGGGGCAGGCCTTGTTCAAGAAGATGTTGAACTCAGCTGGCGAGTTGGAATAACCAAAAGGACACCGGGTGAAGGTGTACTGCCGGTTGGCGAAGGAGAAAGCAAGTTTGTGTTGGTCCGATTCGTGGAGGGGAATCGTCCAGAATCCAGACGCAATGTCAAGGGTGGAAAAGTACTTAACATCTTTCACTTTTGGAAGCTCCTGCTCCAGGCGTGCCATAGGCCACCTAGACAAGGGGACCTGTTTGTTGAGTTGCCGGTAGTCAATGGTAAGTCGCCACTTACCATTAGGCTTCAGTACCGGCCACAACGGAGCCGAGTATGTGCTGTTGCAGGGTCGAATGACCCCGTTAGCCAAGAGGCTGTCTAGTCTTGGCCCTTAAGCTAGCTGCTATTGGAAGGATGATCTCAGCATCAGCCAATCATGAAGAGCTTAAATGTACGCCCACCAATGGTGGGCACCCCTTGTGGGTATATAAGTGGAGCAACTCCACTGGTCGCCTCCGTTATCTCTTCAAGCCAAGCTTAAGAGCTTTCTTTAAAGAGCAAATTATCTAGAAACAACATTCAACTCACCAGCCATGTCCAGCAATGCAAGGACCTGCCCGGCCTGCCAGACGGGCTCCATCTCCAGCGGCGACCTGCACGTCAAATGTGAGGTCTGTCTCGGGCTCATCACGCTGGCCTGGCCTTGACCCCCCAGGCCTCGTGCCCGTTTTGTGCTGCTCTGCCCATGGCTGAAAAGATCCGCCGGGTCGAGTACTTCACCCCCGCCGCTGACGAGGAATTTATGGTGGCTAACACATACTCGCTGGATAAGGCCTTACAGTTCTTCAATGTCGGCCAGGAGCCGGCTGGCTCCTGCCGACAAAACGATGTCATCGACAGTGAGGAGTACGGCGAGGCTGGCTGCCATAGCCCCTCTTCCCTCCTGGACAACACAGAGGTTGATGAGCTTCCCTCAGCGGGCTCCTCTGCTCCAGTTCCTTCTCGCTCCTCCCTGCCAGCAGTTAGAGCACTGCTCCAGGAGCTACCTGCCATCATTTTTGCGGCTGCAGTCCGCAAGGGGCTAGCTGTGGCAGAACCGTCTATGCCTGAAGCAGATGATTTGGCGGGAATTTTCGGGGCAACACAAATGCGCTGTCCAGACCACATCTGGCCCCGCTTCCCCGCTGCCATGAGCTGCTGGTCTGCCGCCTTCTCCGAACCTGCTAAGGTCAAAGCGCCAATTTCCACATATGCGCCCATTACCAAGGTCAAGTGCTTCTCCGACCAGGGCTGGCCATCCATTCCTCCACTGGAGCCCTTCTTGCCTTTGGCATTTCCAAAATGGTGGAAGAGCTTGACGTTCCTGACGAGTCGAAAACCATCATTACTAAAACTGCTGATGCCATTCTCTGGGGGGTACTTCAGGATTATGGGGTACCAGGCCCTCTGATACGGGCTGTTAGGACCCTGTACGACTGGTGTCAGAGCTCGGTCCGCATTGCCGGCAGTTAGTCGAGCTCATTTCTGGTGAGAGTTGGCTGCCCTGATGCAACTGGGTTTGTACTAGGGATGTGACAAAATATCGCGATACAAAACATGACGAAATGCATCGAGGTAAAAAAATATGGACCACGAAATTAGGCTAGGCGGCACTGCTGCATGATTTGTGTAGTAGTAGGGCAGGCCTACAGTCTATGGTGACAGGCTGATAGCACCATCTCTGCTGATAAAGCAGGGTAAAACTAAACAAAATAAAATAAATAAATAAAAAACATCCGGGGAACGGTGCAGTGCGTCGTGACGTTAAGTCACAGCGCATGTTGTAACAACAACACTGCAGGCTACAGCGAGCGAACAAATATTAGCATTAGCACCAAGTTGGTGCCACCAACTGCCTTGCCCCGAAAGAGCAGAACAATGGAGTCAAATGAGGTCAAAACTGAGGATGCTCCTCCTGGATACAGGTCATCTGTCTGGCAGTATTTTGGCTTTCCGGTTAAAAAAGACAATAACGGCAACAGAGTAACGGAAAAGACCAAGACTGTGTGTAAGCTATGCTATGCTGTCATTCCGTACACCACCTCCAACACAACAAACATGAACCACCACCTTCAACGTTACCATAAAAATGTGAAGACGGCCTTGGCGAAAACAAGCCTACCGAAAGGACAGCTGACCATGAAACAAGCACTGACACCAACTCTACCTCCGTCAAGTCCACGTGCAAAGCAGATAACCCGGCTCATTGGTGAGTTCATAGCGGACTACATGGCTCCATTTAACATAGAAGCGAACAGAAAATTCATCCAAATGTTCAAGGTGCTGGAGCCCAAGTTTAAGATGCCATGCCGGGGACATTTTTCAGAGAAGGTAATCCCGGAAATTTACAATGAAACGAAACAAAGCGTGAAAGAGTGTCTAAAAAATGCCGACCGCGTCGCTCTGACCACCGACAGCTGGACCTCGCGTGCAACACAGAGTTATGTCACCATTACGGCACAAGTCATCATCGAAAAATGGGAGAGTAAAAGCTTTGTGTTGCAAACTCGTGAGCTAAGTGAAAGTCATACTGGTGTTAACATAGCTCAAGTGTTGAGAAATTCACTGAGTGAGTGGGAGCTAACAAGGCCACACACAACCATTGCTTGTGTCACAGACAACGCGAGCAACATGGACATTGCTGTGAGAGAGAGCGGTCTCCACCCTCACATCAAGTGCTTGGCGCATGTTGTGAATCTGGCCAGTAAGAGAGGCTTGGCTGTATCCCGCGTTGCGCGCCTTCTTGGTCGTGTGCGAAGAATAACTACATTTTTTCACAAGAGCACCACGGCCACCGCAGTCCTGACCAACAAGCAAACCCAGTTGTAACTGCCTCGGCATAAACTCATCACCGATGTCCAGACCAGGTGGAACAGCACGTAGGAAATGCTGGCGCGCTACCTGGAGCAGCAAGCAGCTGTCTCAGCAGCGTTGAGCTGCCCAGAAATCCGAAGGAATGCGAGAGAAATCGACACTCTGGATCACACTGATATATCAGATGTAGAAGACATAGTGAAACTGCTTAAGCCACTGAAGACAGCAGCAACTGTTGTCTGTGATGAAAAAGAGCCCACTGTTTCACTGATAATGCCACTGAAGTACATGATCGAGCAAAGCATGTCACCAAACGAAAATGACACACAGACCATCGCCAACATGAAATCTTACTCGACATCTCGGACCGATGCACCGGGGACTGTAATGATGTGCTGCAGGAGTGCACAGCGCTTGACCCACGATTCAGAAGCCTGTCCCATCTGAATGATGAACAACGTGAGTCCATCTATGCCCGAATATGTGAAAAAGCTTCAGCACTTCATGAGCAGCGCAACCAGGTAGGCTAACTTTTATTGGGGAAAAAGAGGTTTCCTGCTGCATGTGTGTAACTGTATGTATGTGCAGGCCAGAGTCTGAAAACTTAGTTCTCATGTTTTTTTATTAGTCCATCAGAGAGAGAGTGAATGAGAGTGAAGGACAGAAATGTTTAACTAGTTTTTCTATTTTATTTATTTTCAGACCAGTTACACTGATGAAAGAACCACTAGGGCCAGTGCTTCAACATCAGAGGCAGCAGCAGAGCAGGCCAGGGTCATGGTTGAGGCAGCACAGGGAGCAGAGCAGAGCCAGGAAGAGCCAGTAGAAGGAGAAAGGCAGATGCAGGATGCAACACAGCCTCCCCCACCAAAGAAGACAGCGTTGGAAGATCTCCTTGGGAGCTCCTACACTACTGTTGAGACAGTGCAGACCAGCAGAGGGATTGAAATGGAGATACTCTCCTACAGGAGTGGGATTCCCATCCCACTCAACAGAAGTCCACTTGAGTGGTGGAAAGTTAATGCTTATGCTTACCCCATACTTGCCTCCCTTGCCAAAGCCTACCTTTGCATTCCTGCTACATCAGTGCCCAGTGAGCGTCTTTTCCACAGCAGGAGACATTGTGTCTGCTCAGAGATCACTGATTACACCAGAACATGTTGATATGTTAGTTTTTTTGAAGAAGAACCAGTCCTGAGATAAGACAACCAAGGCCTACAGCAGCACTAAGGGTGTTCCTGTTTGTGTTTGGCCTGTTAGGCCTTGTGTTTCCCTGTGTGCAACTGGAAAAAAAATAAACAAGTTGTTATTATACAGTAATATTTTTTTTCTTTTTTTTCTTATCTGATATCGTATCGTGACGTATCGTTTCGTGCCTCAGACATATCGAGGTGCATCGTATCGTGAGTTTAGGTAGATCGTCCCATTCCTAGTTTGTACTGTATTGTATAATAAATAATTTTATATTTGACGTGTTTGATTAGAAACTATAAATGTTTACTAAATATATTTGTATATGTCATAACCTGCCTTCATTTTATTTCTTAAGAGTAAAATCCCTCTACTGTGGATTTAGTTCTGTGTTATAATCCAACCCCTCCTCTTTAATCCGGGCTTGGGACCGGCAGAAGTGACCCAAAAGGGAAACTCTGGCAGAGTTAGTTGGATTTTTTTTTTTTTTTTTTTTTTTTTGGTGCTGGACGAGAAGCTCGTCCATTTGCCCTTTTCTGTCAGCTGTTATCTTTTTAACGCGTAACAGATTTAGGTGTTACACCTCTGAGCCAGAATCTTCTCCAGAACAGAGTGAATGCTGCCCAGAAACAAGCTGTTTCCTCTCTTACTGAAATGCACTCTGTCTGGGAGAAAAAGGGTGTTGTTGAAGAACCTGAGCTCAGGATGCTCGATGACCAGGCCCCCAAAGCTCCTAACGGCCGTCCTCAGTAAAGAATTAACCTGTTTTCTGTTGCTGTTAATTCTTCCTGGTCGCCCGTATCGCCACGACTGCCGTTCGTTGATGGCGGAAAAGGCTATTCTCATTTCCGGAAAGTCCTTATGGAGGTGGGACAAATCCTTTTGGATCTGAGAAGCCAGTTCCACCGGGGAAACGAGACCCAGATCGTTTCCTCCGGCGTGGACGACCAGAATATCTGGAGGACCGTGTGTGGGAGCCTCGGAGTAAAACCTGGGAAGGACACCGCCCCAGCGCATGCCTCCTTTGCCAAACCATTGGACCTTAGCTCTGAGTCCAAAGTTTGTCCCAAACTGCCGCTGAGCCGCCTCTTCACCCCGTCTGATGTAACTGGATCCAATAATCCAGATTACTGGAGTTCGAGGCTGCTCAGACTTGATGGTAGATGCAGTTTTTGGGGGTTCGGAGACACTTTTGGGTCCTGAATCCGTCCCTTTCCTACGACCTTTGAGACGGATCATAGTGGGACGTTTCTGCTGAGGTGTGCCTTCTGACAGCCGCAGCCTTTTAGCAGCGCTGGGGAAGTCAGAGTTCTCGTGACCTCCGTCACTCAAACGCTTTCTTTTCCCCAACAGCTGAATGCGAGGAGTATCCTGGAGTTGGACAGAGGACGTCTGTCTTTTCTCCACTAAGGAAATTCCTCGGTACCTTGCCAGCGTTTTATATCTTTGGTCTTGTCGATTAGCCTGTAAAACAGAGGAGTTTTTGCTGGAGATGGATGTTAAACCTCCACTGGTGTCCACAGACGCGGCTGTCTTGAAAAGGACACTTGGTTCCTCAAAGGGCTGAATCTGACGAGACTTGTCAGGTTTTGATGCAGACAGAAACAGGTTTTGTGTTTCTGCGAAGCTAGTTCCTCTGTAGCTAGCCAGAAGCTCATATCTGCGTCGTTTGTGAAGCGACTGTAGCTCAGAGGACCTTAGCCCTGACTGGAAAGCTGGTTGGCTGTTTGACAGAACAAAGACCATTTTGCACTCTAGGATTTCCGAGCAGTGAATAATTTAGCTATAAATATTCACCAAATGCACCAGATTTCTCTGAAGGAAGCTGTTAAAAGATGTTGTTTACACAAAACCAACAAGTTTTCTGAGAGCAACAATCCGTCCAACCACCTTCTTCAAAGCAAGTCTGATACTGACTGACCACTGACTGCAGACCTTTATGTATATGTCCATGCTGCCAGCGTCAGTCATAAAGGCTTTGTGACGTCATCACGCCACCTGCGCTTCCGTGCGTGCAGACCATTACAATTGTACTGCTGCGCATGCGTGAACGCTGTGGCCGTCTTGTGTGTCGGGTTTCTGTCTCCAGAGGGTCCGGTCCGGTCCAGTTGTGACAGAAAGAACGTTTAGCTGCTTCTGCAGGTTCTAATGAAACACTTTTAAACACTAAAGACTAGAAATGTCAGTCCTACCTGTAAATACGAGCTCAATGAAGCACGTAAAAGTAAATACGTGAACTTTGCGCACATGCAGCAAAAACAGTAGAGGGAGAACAGCAGTTAACGTAGCACACGGCAGGTCTCCATGGCAACAAGGGCTTGCTTCCACGTTACGTAAAAGGGGTGGACAATGGTTTCTGGCGCTGAATCCAGGAAGTAGAGAAAACAAGACTGACCAAACAGAAAAACTGTCATTAGAAAATATCAGGAACATGAAATCAGGCAGATGAAGTCAATTGTCTTAACCACGGTGTTTCAGGTAAATGTAAACCGTCTGTTGGACCAATGTCGCCCTCCTGTGCCTGTTTGCTGGTACTGCACCTAAAATATTGACATTATTCTAATGGTTCTGAAAGAAAATGAAACAACTGTAATAAAACCAGAAAATACACCCATGCACCTAACATCTTCATCACGCTGTTGTAAAAACCATCTCTGACATTTCCTCTCCCTGGCTCGCACTGGTCAGCGAGGCGCTGTCTGTATTTTCACTGCTCATTAATGGCGCCCAGTCAGACGCAAGCACGTGCAGCATGGAACAAGACATGTGTGTTAAAATGTATTTGTACAGGATTTAAAAAGCTGACATTGCTTCACAATAAATCTTAAGGCGCCATATATTAAATTGAGGACATAAAAGCAAAAATAAAATAGATAAAACAAAAAGTCATACAGCCAAAATCTAGTTAAAACCATGATACATAAATCAGCTGCTGTTAAAAACAACATAGAGATTATTTCATTACCGTATGTAGTATGTTTGTGTCCCTGCTGCATAGTTCTGGATACCCAGTTTTGTTATTGGTTGTTTTTAGTGGTTGAAGGTTACTATAATAGCTTACTGCCTTTGTGTGTTTACCTCTAATCTTATTAATTTTCCTTTTTCTTTTCTGTAAGTGTTTGTGCTGCTCTAGCAAATGAATTTCCCCACTGACATTACTGTTCTATTCTATTCATCCACCTGGGACCAGTGCTCTAAAACATCTCCTGTTGTGTGAAAAACGGGTGTGGGAGTTTCTACACCAGCCCACGACTAGAAGATCTTAGACTGTCCCCGTGTCCCCGTGATGGACTGACTGATGGAGTTCTGTAGCAGCTCCCTGAAACCACACTGAGAAATAAGCATGGGAGAGAGATAGTGGGTGGGTGGGGCTTATTTAGATTGAATTTATTATTTATTCATTTTATTTATTTATTTACTTACTTTTTAATCTTCTGAGTCTTCTGAGTGACGTCAGCGTGACGCGTAACTTCATGTTTTGCTGCACATCTCGACATGTCATGGCAACATAATTGGGGTGTCTCGCTCTTGGTCTCTCAGTCTAAGTTGCATTACTGAAAAAGATGGACTTTTACACAATATTTACATTTTTCCAGTTTCACTTGCATGTCCTCCATCAGATTTCTAGATGACCTGGTGTGACTTTTCCAAAGTGATGATTTGTGCTGGTTATTGTTATAAAATTTAACCTCACGGTTATTGTGACCAAAATTATCACGGTTTTCGGTATTATCGCGGTATTTTTTTAAACGTGTTACATTTTCAGACAACTAAATAATCCCTGTATACCAGGAAATTATTGTCCTCAGTTTGTGTCTAAGTTTTGCCTAAAGTTTGTCATTTTGTAATTATGTTGTTTATTCCTTTACATTTTCCCCCTTTAGACTTTAAAATACCAATATTTGCCCATAACTTCTTAATGTTTGTCTGTTTGATGTCATCATTTTAAAAATATTAGATCAGATGATACTCAGGCCCTGTCCACACGTAGCCGGGGATCTGCCAAAACGTAGATATTTTTCTACGTTTTGGCCTGTCATCCACACGAAAACGGATCTTTTTAAAAACTCCGGCCAAAGTGAAGATCTGCGTTTTCTCCGTTTTCTCCGTGCGTGTGGACAGACAAAACCGGAGTTTTAAGGTCCGCAACGTCACTTTCCATGACAAGAAAATGCTGACATCACGTGTGCGACCTGTGTTTACACTAGCCGACAGCATGGATGCCCTCAGAGCTGCGCTCGCTTTCTCAATCGTCCAAGCGCTTTTTGCTTGTTTGTTTTTGCAAGCAGAATTACTGCTGCTTGCGGAAGACCACAGACGAAGGACGAGGTTAAGAACGGGGGAAGTACTGCCGCCTACAGGTCTGGCATGTCCTTAACAACGTATTTATCCGGGTACGTGTGGACAGAGTTTTTTTAAAACGAGGTGGTGTGGACGCAAGTTTTTGGAGGGGCGGATATTCGTTTTAAAAAGACCCGGCTACGTGTGGACTAGGCCTCAGTACGCCTTCTACTCAGATACCTTTTTACCCTTACTGTCATGAGCTAGGGTGAGTACTCTCTTCCTCTCAACCATCTGTGAGTCTCTTGCCAGGAGAGGGAGTGGCCCAGCTGTTCCTGATCAGTGGGGTGTTTTCCTATTTAAGGTGGATGGAGGACACAATTCGACGCCGGAAGATTGCCTCAGCGTGGTAGTAGCCAGCCACTCGAGTTATCTCTAGTATTTCTTGGATTAATGTTATTCGTAGTGTTTAGCTCTAGTATTTTTGGATGTTGACCTTTCTTGCTTCGTCTGGAACTGATTTGGATTTTTACCCTTCGTCAGGATTTCTGTCGGGCTCTTTAGATACTTACCTCTACTCCAGGATTTGGATTTTCAGCACGCGGACCATATCACCAACCTCCATAACCCACCTCTCATCTCAACCCAGTGCCCCATCCACCAGGACGCCCCGCTTCTCTCCACCTATGCTCCCTCTCCTGCGCTTCCCCCCGGCTCTCTACCTCTCCCTCCTCCAGCCAACATCTACACGCCCCACAGGATGTTCTGCTGAACACCTCTGCCTAGACCCCTGCACGGACCTAAAATCTGAGCCCCAGCCCGACCCGGCCCGAAAAGGTTTTCAGGATTCTCTGGCCCGACCCGAGCCTGACTTTTTTTAACCAACTAAATGAAAACAAAGTGCGTCAATCCTGACCAATGTGTTAAAAGACGAGCAGGATCCGATCAATTTGTTTTTCCCTCGTTTACCGTCACGGAGATAACGGCGCACTGGCTCTGGTGGTAATCAAGTTAAATTTGATCTCTTTCCAACAATTTTCACAAGCAAACAAAACAGTCTAAAGCAGGGCTTGTGTTGACCGGATAGTTACCGTGTTTGGCTGTTTATTTTGACAGAGAAAAAATAGAAAGAATTATCCCGACGCATGCAGACAAACTGACAATTTATTCGTTACACACATCGCAGATGTAGCTAAATCACCCAAGAAAAGATTCCCATCTGAACATCTGAGCTGCTCAGCGCATATGTGCACAGCGAGCTGAAGTTGTGGAGAGGGGCTTGGAGCGCATCGCAGAACCAGAGCGCATGCGGGAAGGTTCCTCCCACTGAAGCGAGTGTTTTCCAAACCCTGTCTCTCAGAGAGACTTGTCCCTTAGAAAATGTTCCCTGATTATGAAACTTTGGCTGAATAGTGCTTGTTCCTGTCTCCAATGTGCGACACATCCAGGAGGAGAATCCCAGAATCTCTTCAGCCCAGGAAGCGCCTATGATTACGCACAAGGGTGACCCGTCAACCCGGTCTCACAGTAAGACCGGGTTGGACCTGTTCAGGTTTACGCAGACAATCTTTACATAGAATTGACTTACAGATATAAAATTAATTCAGTAAAATATAAAACATTTTATTTAAATATCCATTCATTATTTTACAAGCACAGAGAGCCGCATCAGAAGGATGGGAGAGCCGCGGGTTGTGACATGTTTTCTCCAGGACCAGAGAGGACGCAAAGTCAATACATCTCTTTTATTGTGAGGTAATAGGAGCGATTTGTGGCAGCGGCAGCACGAGTGGCACTTGCAGTGGCAGCTCTGACTCTTCCGGGTGGTGCCACGGCTTTTAGTGGCACCTGCCACTGCTGCCATGGCCGCTGCCACTGCTGCCACAGCTGCCACGGCCCATGCCACTGCTGCCAAGACACTTCCAGGTGGTGCCACGGCTTTTAGTGGCACTAGCCACGCCCCCTGCCTCTAAAAGTCGTGGCACCACCCGGAACTGGTGGTGCCACGACTTTTAGTGGCACCTGCCACTGCTGCCACGGTACCTGCGGCTGCCACAGGCTGTAGTGACCTCAGTAATTGCAGCACTTATTGCATCATCGGCCTCATCATGCCAACGTTTTTATTTTTTACTTTATTAACAAAATCAAAACAAACAAGGCTGTCACCGAAAATATTTGAAATATTTCAAGCGGTTTACAAATGCATTTCCCAGTCACTCCAGGCATATACAGTGTAATGCAATCAGAAGCGTTAATGCATTTATTTTTTCCATCATTTTTATTGCTCCCCCAGACAAATCTGTGACAGCTCTAGTGGAAGATCCACAGACACTTCCGGGTTGAGGACCGGCGGGTCACCGGCCTCCGGTACGGAGTCAGGAAGCAGGGGATTACCAGAGGCAGATGGAGAGCGCCAGAGCAGTTCTCAATTTCTGAAATAATTTATGACAACTGCTACCAATGTGGATTGTGGAATAAAAAGAGATAATCTGTTAGTTTTCTCAATATTGTCATTGCAATCGCAGCAGATAACGCCATCTGCCGGCTTAAAATGGTTATTGCAGTACATTTTAAACAACTTTTTTGTAACTATTTCAATCTTTGTTTTCACATACATTCAGTTTAAAATGTAACCTACATTCAACGTACTGAAGAATAAAGCAAATACAAATGACCTCAGATGAGGAACATGAAAATTACATTTAGAACTTGCAACAATTACCACATGACACTACACCGTAAAATAAATTATGATGCAAAATAATAATAAAATAAAAATAAAATATCATCAACAAACAAAAAATGTTCAGAGGTTGATATTTCAGCATTATATTTCAAACATGTTTGATTCATTGGACTGTAATTTAAAGAACAAGAAACTCAGACATTGTTTCGTACAACTCAGTTATAGATTGGTTATTTTCTGATACTACTTTTAGAGATGTTGTAAATTGTTTTATTTCATTTTTAAAATGGTTAATGTTAGGCTTGCTGTTTTTCCATTTAGTTTTATGTATATGGTATTTTCCCATGATGAAAATAATATTCACCATTTTGGATATCTTTTTTGGCAGAGCATCCATGTAGATCAACACTTTAGATTTGTTAAGCCATACATCATTTCTCTCAATATTTAATAATCGATAAACATCCTCCCAAAAACCAGTTGTTACTGAACACGAGAAGAAAAGGTGCTCAATAGTTTCACATTCTGTCATACAAAAGACACACCGGTTCACTTCAAAATTAAATCTTTTTCTTAATGTTTCGGCAGCTGGATTGATATTATGTATTATTTTGAATTGAATTTCTTTCAACTTGGGTGCAATTGGCCATTTAAGATAGCTGCATGGCTGTAGTTTCCTTTCCTGTGATTTTTATTTTCTTTGTTTTGTCAATATCATAGAATAACTATTTTTAACATACTTCCAAGTACTTTGTTATTACATTTTTGTTCACCTAATTTAAATTTGCCAATTTTCAACTCAGGAAGTTTAATCACCACATTTGAATTAAGCAAGGTATTTTTAATCATGAATTTAAGGGAAGTGGAATAGCTCTACTGATTTGATTAAACTCTCTAACAGAGCATTTAAAATTAAATTTTTCGACAAAACATTCAAATTGTAACAAATTGCCATTTTTATCCATCAAATCTGTCACATATAAAATCTGTTTGTCATACCATTCTTCTTTGAATTTAGTCTTCCTATTAATTACAATGGCTCTATTATTCCACAAGGTGGAGCTATGCGGTGTAAAGTTGTGGCTGAATATCATTTTCCAGTAGAGCAGAATTTGTTTATGGAAGTCAGATAGTTTGATTGGTAATTTATATATTTCAAAGTCACATTTTAACAGGAATTCTAATCCTCCAACCTTTTGGAAAATATATTTTGGTTTGTGGAACCATATAGAATACCATATAGAATGTGTCTGTGAAGGTTCTCAGTCATCCAGGTCATTGTAGTCTAAGGAGCTTTGAAAGAAAAGCGTCTGGACTTAAAGCACCGTCCCTGTTACTCTCTAAATATGTACAGTAAATACAAATACAAATTTATACAATATTACTAAAAGAAGAATTACTAAACAGAGATTTATTCTACAGGATAAGGTGTAAATTGGCCATGGTAAAATTTATAAATAATGTGTTATTGACAAGAACGTACATTGGAAGTTATACAGAACTAAAGAATTTAATGACTTTCTCTCCAACCTCCCAATTAATTGTATAATTTTATTGTTCATTTATTATATTTATTACTTCCTGTTCCAGACTGAAACAATCATCCAGCGTTTGGAAAGAGTCCTGTCACTTTCAGGAACTACATCTGTGGATCCTCATTTCATAACAGATGTTATTCTGCCCGAGGTATGTTTATATGACACTTATAAATATAAAAAAACACAACTTACTAGTATTTGTAATGTTTTGTAACACAAGCAGGAAGAAGTTGGATGCTAAAATTACATTTTCACCAACAGAAAATAGTGCCTTCACAATAATAATGTGGTCAAAGATCTGCATAATGTAGATTCTAACTTTTTCCAAATTAATTTGATGTAAAATTGTTTTATAGGCTCTGATTCAGTGGGTGCAGACTACAAATGTCATCTGCAGTTTTCAAGCAGAAGACTTGCTTATGAAGACCAAGCCATTCATTGACAATGAAGGGTATAGTAACATTTGGGTGCTGACTCCTGTTAGGAGCATGTATAATAAGCTGAAATTTTGAAACGCCATGATTTCTCTGACCTCACAGAAAAGCAGAACTGGCCATTAATGATGACACTCCAAAGGTAAAGCACACATAACAAGTATAGTATATAGTACATATGTATATATTTACAGTGAGGGCGGAGGGTGTTTGATGTCCCGGGAATTTTGCAACTTCTACTTCGAAATCAAAGAGGGGTTTTCAGCATACATGCATAAACATTGCATGTATATATATAAATGTGTGTGTGTGTGTGTGTGTGTGTGTGTGTGTGTGTGTGTGTGTCATTTTCACAGGAAAGCAGTATTTTGGCAGACACGCTGGCAGCAGCCGAGTGGGTAAAGGGAACACTGTTCGAGGGAATGGTTAAAGTGCCATCCGTTCTGTCCATGGATGAGGAAGAACAGCAGGAAGTCCTTGAGGCAGTTCAAAGCTGGAACGAGGACCATGATTATGACTCTCCAGCAGAACATTTGACTTTTGCTTTTGAAAATAAAAATGACTATGACAAGTTCTGTTCCTTTATCATAGATGAGAAGAACCTCAAAGTTTTCTCCAGATTTGAGGTACAAGACTAAACAGCATAGGTCTTGGTTTTAATAAAGTTTTATTGTGTTCTAAGTCTTCTTTATTGGAGTCCCTTCACATTACAGAGAGTGATAAATCTATATACACAATACAAAACTTTATTGTTGTAAAATCACAATATCTATTAACAATAAACTACATTCCCAAATCTGTTGTAGTGACAAACAGCCTTTTCACTTCCAAGTTGTTTAAAATGTACTGCAATAACCATTTTAAGCCGGCAGATGGCGTTATCTGCTGCGATTGCAATGACAATATTGAGAAAACTAACAGATTATCTCTTTTTATTCCACAATCCACATTGGTAGCAGTTGTCATAAATTATTTCAGAAATTGAGAACTGCTCTGGCGCTCTTCATCTGCCTCTGGTGTTCCCCTGCTTCCTGACTCCGTACCGGAGGCCAATGACCCGCCGGTCTTCAACCCGGAAGTGTCTGTGGATCTTCCACTAGAGCTGTCACGGATTCGTCTGTGGGAGCAATAAAAATGATGGAAAAAATAAATGCATTAACGCTTCTGATTGCATTACACTGTATATGCCTGGAGTGACTGGGAAATGCATTTGTAAACCGCTTGAAATATTTCAAATATTTTCGGTGACAGCCTTGTTTGTTTTGATTTTGTTAATAAAGTAAAAAATAAAAACGTTGGCATGATGAGGCCGATGATGCAATAAGTGCTGCAATTACTGAAGTCACTACAGCCTGTGGCAGCTGCAGGTACCGTGGCAGCAGTGGCAGGTGCCACTAAAAGTCGTGGCACCACCAGTTCCGGGTGGTGCCACGACTTTTAGAGGCAGGGGGCGTGGCTAGTGCCACTAAAAGCCGTGGCACCACCCGGAAGTGTCTTGGCAGCAGTGGCATGGGCCGTGGCAGCTGTGGCAGCAGTGACAGCGGCCATGGCAGCAGTGGCAGGTGCCACTAAAAGCCGTGGCACCACCCGGAAGAGTCAGAGCTGCCAACGCAAGTGCCACTCGCGCTGCCGCTGCCACAAATTGCGCTCGGTCCAGCTGCGTAATTTCTCCGAGTTTTGCGGTTGCGGGCGGGAGTAGATATGCACACTACGGGTGCGGGCGGGAGTAGATATGCACACTACGGGTGCGGGCGGGAGTAGATATGCACACCACGGGTGCGGGCGGGAGTAGATATGCACACTACGGGTGCGGGCGGGAGTAGATATGCACACTACGGGTGCGGGCGGGAGTAGATATGCACACTACGGGTGCGGGCGGGAGTAGATATGCACACTACGGGTGCGGGCGGGAGTAGATATGCACACTACGGGTGTGGGCGGGAGTTTAACGCAGGGGCGGCATTAGGCCTGGCTACTTGGGCTGAAGCCCCGGATCTAAATCGCGGAAGTAACATGCAGTACCAAAGTCCAACAGAGAGGGAGCAGCTGGCAGTAGTTTGTATACAGCCTGCCTGAGCCTCCACCACTGAAGAAGAAGCCCTTCAGCAGCCGGCTTCTTCTGCACTCTCTGCCTGAAACGCATGAGTGAAGATGGACATAAGGACGTTTTTTAGACCAAAAGTACGGCGACAGAACCCCAGCTTTGATGAGACTGGTGTTGACTCAGGTTTGTGAGTCTTATTTGAAAATATTTGTCAAATGTTCTGCTGGAGAGTCATAATCATGGTCCTCGTTCCAGCTTTGAACTGCCTCAAGGACTTCCTGCTGTTCTTCCTCATCCATGGACAGAACGGATGGCACTTTAACCATTCCCTCGAACAGTGTTCCCTTTACCCACTCGGCTGCTGCCAGCGTGTCTGCCAAAATACTGCTTTCCTGTGAAAATGACACACACACACACACACACACACACATTTATATATATACATGCAATGTTTATGCATGTATGCTGAAAACCCCTCTTTGATTTCGAAGTAGAAGTTGCAAAATTCCCGGGACATCAAACACCCTCCGCCCTCACTGTAAATATATACATATGTACTATATACTATACTTGTTATGTGTGCTTTACCTTTGGAGTGTCATCATTAATGGCCAGTTCTGCTTTTCTGTGAGGTCAGAGAAATCATAGCGTTTCAAAATTTCAGCTTATTATACATGCTCCTAACAGGAGTCAGCACCCAAATGTTACTATACCCTTCATTGTCAATGAATGGCTTGGTCTTCATAAGCAAGTCTTCTGCTTGAAAACTGCAGATGACATTTGTAGTCTGCACCCACTGAATCAGAGCCTATAAAACAATTTTACATCAAATTAATTTGGAAAAAGTTAGAATCTACATTATGCAGATCTTTGACCACATTATTATTGTGAAGGCACTATTTTCTGTTGGTGAAAATGTAATTTTAGCATCCAACTTCTTCCTGCTTGTGTTACAAAACATTACAAATACTAGTAAGTTGTGTTTTTTTATATTTATAAGTGTCATATAAACATACCTCGGGCAGAATAACATCTGTTATGAAATGAGGATCCACAGATGTAGTTCCTGAAAGTGACAGGACTCTTTCCAAACGCTGGATGATTGTTTCAGTCTGGAACAGGAAGTAATAAATATAATAAATGAACAATAAAATTATACAATTAATTGGGAGGTTGGAGAGAAAGTCATTAAATTCTTTAGTTCTGTATAACTTCCAATGTACGTTCTTGTCAATAACACATTATTTATAAATTTTACCATGGCCAATTTACACCTTATCCTGTAGAATAAATCTCTGTTTAGTAATTCTTCTTTTAGTAATATTGTATAAATTTGTATTTGTATTTACTGTACATATTTAGAGAGTAACAGGGACGGTGCTTTAAGTCCAGACGCTTTTCTTTCAAAGCTCCTTAGACTACAATGACCTGGATGACTGAGAACCTTCACAGACACATTCTATATGGTATTCTATATGGTTCCACAAACCAAAATATATTTTCCAAAAGGTTGGAGGATTAGAATTCCTGTTAAAATGTGACTTTGAAATATATAAATTACCAATCAAACTATCTGACTTCCATAAACAAATTCTGCTCTACTGGAAAATTATATTCAGCCACAACTTTACACCGCATAGCTCCACCTTGTGGAATAATAGAGCCATTGTAATTAATAGGAAGACTAAATTCAAAGAAGAATGGTATGACAAACAGATTTTATATGTGACAGATTTGATGGATAAAAATGGCAATTTGTTACAATTTGAATGTTTTGTCGAAAAATTTAATTTTAAATGCTCTGTTAGAGAGTTTAATCAAATCAGTAGAGCTATTCCACTTCCCTTAAATTCATGATTAAAAATACCTTGCTTAATTCAAATGTGGTGATTAAACTTCCTGAGTTGAAAATTGGCAAATTTAAATTAGGTGAACAAAAATGTAATAACAAAGTACTTGGAAGTATGTTAAAAATAGTTATTCTATGATATTGACAAATCAAAGAAAATAAAAATCACAGGAAAGGAAACTACAGCCATGCAGCTATCTTAAATGGCCAATTGCACCCAAGTTGAAAGAAATTCAATTCAAAATAATACATAATATCAATCCAGCTGCCGAAACATTAAGAAAAAGATTTAATTTTGAAGTGAACCAGTGTGTCTTTTGTATGACAGAATGTGAAACTATTGAGCACCTTTTCTTCTCGTGTTCAGTAACAACTGGTTTTTGGGAGGATGTTTATCGATTATTAAATATTGAGAGAAATGATGTATGGCTTAACAAATCTAAAGTGTTGATCTACATGGATGCTCTGCCAAAAAAGATATCCAAAATGGTGAATATTATTTTCATCATGGGAAAATACCATATACATAAAACTAAATGGAAAAACAGCAAGCCTAACATTAACCATTTTAAAAATGAAATAAAACAATTTACAACATCTCTAAAAGTAGTATCAGAAAATAACCAATCTATAACTGAGTTGTACGAAACAATGTCTGAGTTTCTTGTTCTTTAAATTACAGTCCAATGAATCAAACATGTTTGAAATATAATGCTGAAATATCAACCTCTGAACATTTTTTGTTTGTTGATGATATTTTATTTTTATTTTATTATTATTTTGCATCATAATTTATTTTATGGTGTAGTGTCATGTGGTAATTGTTGCAAGTTCTAAATGTAATTTTCATGTTCCTCATCTGAGGTCATTTGTATTTGCTTTATTCTTCAGTACGTTGAATGTAGGTTACATTTTAAACTGAATGTATGTGAAAACGAAGATTGAAATAGTTACAAAAAAGTTGTTTAAAATGTACTGCAATAACCATTTTAAGCCGGCAGATGGCGTTATCTGCTGCGATTGCAATGACAATATTGAGAAAACTAACAGATTATCTCTTTTTATTCCACAATCCACATTGGTAGCAGTTGTCATAAATTATTTCAGAAATTGAGAACTGCTCTGGCGCTCTTCATCTGCCTCTGGTAATCCCCTGCTTCCTGACTCCGTACCGGAGGCCGGTGACTCGCCGGTCCTCAACCCGGAAGTGTCTGTGGATCTTCCACTAGAGCTGTCACAGATTTGTCTGGGGGAGCAATAAAAATGATGGAAAAAATAAATGCATTAACGCTTCTGATTGCATTACACTGTATATGCCTGGAGTGACTGGGAAATGCATTTGTAAACCGCTTGAAATATTTCAAATATTTTCGGTGACAGCCTTGTTTGTTTTGATTTTGTTAATAAAGTAAAAAATAAAAACGTTGGCATGATGAGGCCGATGATGCAATAAGTGCTGCAATTACTGAGGTCACTACAACCTGTGGCAGCCGCAGGTACCGTGGCAGCAGTGGCAGGTGCCACTAAAAGTCGTGGCACCACCTGGAAGTGTCTTGGCAGCAGTGGCATGGGCCGTGGCAGCTGTGGCAGCAGTGGCAGCGGCCATGGCAGCAGTGGCAGGTGCCACTAAAAGCCGTGGCACCACCCGGAAGAGTCAGAGCTGCCACTGCAAGTGCCACTCGTGCTGCCGCTGCCACAAATCGCTCCTATTACCTCACAATAAAAGAGATGTATTGACTTTGCGTCCTCTCTGGTCCTGGAGAAAACATGTCACAACCCGCGGCTCTCCCATCCTTCTGATGCGGCTCTCTGTGCTTGTAAAATAATGAATGGATATTTAAATAAAATGTTTTATATTTTACTGAATTAATTTTATATCTGTAAGTCAATTCTATGTAAAGATTGTCTGCGTAAACCTGAACAGGTCCAACCCGGTCTTACTGTGAGACCGGGTTGACGGGTCACCCTTGTGCGTAATCATAGGCGCTTCCTGGGCTGAAGAGATTCTGGGATTCTCCTCCTGGATGTGTCGCACATTGGAGACAGGAACAAGCTCTCTTCAGCCAAAGTTTCATAATCAGGGAACATTTTCTAAGGGACAAGTCTCTCTGAGAGACAGGGTTTGGAAAACACTCGCTTCAGTGGGAGGAACCTTCCCGCATGCGCTCTGGTTCTGCGATGCGCTCCAAGCCCCTCTCCACAACTTCAGCTCGCTGTGCACATATGCGCTGAGCAGCTCAGATGTTCAGATGGGAATCTTTTCTTGGGTGATTTAGCTACATCTGCGATGTGTGTAACGAATAAAATGTCAGTTTGTCTGCATGCGTCGGGATAATTCTTTCTATTCTTTCTCTGTCAAAATAAACGGCCAAACACGGTAACTATCCGGTCGACACAAGCCCTGCTTTAGACTGTTTTGTTTGCTTGTGAAAATTGTTGGAAAGAGATCCAATTTAACTTGATTACCACCAGAGCCAGTGCGCCGTTATCTCCGTGACGGTAAACGAGGGAAAAACAAATTGATCGGATCCTGCTCGTCTTTTAACACATTGGTCAGGATTGACGCACTTTGTTTTCATTTAGTTGGTTAAAAAAAGTCAGGCTCGGGTCGGGCCAGAGAATCCTGAAAACCTTTTCGGGCCGGGTTGGGCTGGGGCTCAGATTTTAGGTCCGTGCAGGGGTCTAGGCAGAGGTGTTCAGCAGAACATCCTGTGGGGCGTGTAGATGTTGGCTGGAGGAGGGAGAGGTAGAGAGCCGGGGGGAAGCGCAGGAGAGGGAGCATAGGTGGAGAGAAGCGGGGCGTCCTGGTGGATGGGGCACTGGGTTGAGATGAGAGGTGGGTTATGGAGGTTGGTGATATGGTCCGCGTGCTGAAAATCCAAATCCTGGAGTAGAGGTAAGTATCTAAAGAGCCCGACAGAAATCCTGACGAAGGGTAAAAATCCAAATCAGTTCCAGACGAAGCAAGAAAGGTCAACATCCAAAAATACTAGAGCTAAACACTACGAATAACATTAATCCAAGAAATACTAGAGATAACTCGAGTGGCTGGCTACTACCACACTGAGGCAATCTTCCGGCGTCGAATTGTGTCCTCCATCCACCTTAAATAGGAAAACACCCCGCTGATCAGGAACAGCTGGGCCACTCCCTCTCCTGGCAAGAGACTCACAGATGGTTAAGAGGAAGAGAGTACTCACCCCAGCTCATGACAGTAAGGGTAAAAAGGTATCTGATTAGAAGGCGTACTGAGGCCTAGTCCACACGTAGCCGGGTCTTTTTAAAACGAATATCCGCCCCTCCAAAAACTTGCGTCCACACCACCTCGTTTTAAAAATAACTCTGTCCACACGTACCCGGATAAATACGTTGTTAAGGACATGCCAGACCTGTAGGCGGCAGTACTTCCCCCGTTCTTAACCTCGTCCTTCGTCTGTGGTCTTCCGCAAGCAGCAGTAATTCCGCTTGCAAAAACAAACAAGCAAAAAGCGCTTGGACGATTGAGAAAGCGAGCGCAGCTCTGAGGGCATCCATGCTGTCGGCTAGTGTAAACACAGGTCGCACACGTGATGTCAGCATTTTTTTGTCACGGAAAGTGACGTTGCGGACCTTAAAACTCCGGTTTTGTCTGTCCACACGCAGACACCCAAAACGGAGAAAACGCAGATCTTCACTTTGGCCGGAGTTTTTAAAAAGATCCGTTTTCGTGTGGATGACAGGCCAAAACGTAGAAAAATATCTACGTTTTGGCAGATCCCCGGCTACGTGTGGACAGGGCCTGAGTATCATCTGATCTAATATTTTTAAAATGATGACATCAAACAGACAAACATTAAGAAGTTATGGGCAAATATTGGTATTTTAAAGTCTAAAGGGGGAAAATGTAAAGGAATAAACAACATAATTACAAAATGAAAAACTTTAGGCAAAACTTAGACACAAACTGAGGACAATAAATTCCTGGTATACAGGGATTATTTAGTTGTCTGAAAATGTAACACGTTTAAAAAAATACCGCGATAATACCGAAAACCGTGATAATTTTGGTCACAATAACCGTGAGGTTAAATTTTATAACAATAACCAGCACAAATCATCACTTTGGAAAAGTCACACCAGGTCATCTAGAAATCTGATGGAGGACATGCAAGTGAAACTGGAAAAATGTAAATATTGTGTAAAAGTCCATCTTTTTCAGTAATTCAACTTAGACTGAGAGACCAAGAGCGAGCCACCCCAATTATGTTGCCATGACATGTCGAGATGTGCAGCAAAACATGAAGTTACGCGTCACGCTGACGTCACTCAGAAGACTCAGAAGATTAAAAAGTAAGTAAATAAATAAATAAAATGAATAAATAATAAATTCAATCTAAATAAGCCCCACCCACCCACTATCTCTCTCCCATGCTTATTTCTCAGTGTGGTTTCAGGGAGCTGCTACAGAACTCCATCAGTCAGTCCATCACGGGGACACGGGGACAGTCTAAGATCTTCTAGTCGTGGGCTGGTGTAGAAACTCCCACACCCGTTTTTCACACAACAGGAGATGTTTTAGAGCACTGGTCCCAGGTGGATGAATAGAATAGAACAGTAATGTCAGTGGGGAAATTCATTTGCTAGAGCAGCACAAACACTTACAGAAAAGAAAAAGGAAAATTAATAAGATTAGAGGTAAACACACAAAGGCAGTAAGCTATTATAGTAACCTTCAACCACTAAAAACAACCAATAACAAAACTGGGTATCCAGAACTATGCAGCAGGGACACAAACATACTACATCCGGTAATAAAATCATCTCTATGTTGTTTTTAACAGCAGCTGATTTATGTATCATGGTTTTAACTAGATTTTGGCTGTATGACTTTTTGTTTTATCTATTTTATTTTTGCTTTTATGTCCTCAATTTAATATATGGCGCCTTAAGATTTATTGTGAAGCAATGTCAGCTTTTTAAATCCTGTACAAATACATTTTAACACACATGTCTTGTTCCATGCTGCACGTGCTTGCGTCTGACTGGGCGCCATTAATGAGCAGTGAAAATGCAGACAGCGCCTCGCTGACCAGTGCGAGCCAGGGAGAGGAAATGTCAGAGATGGTTTTTACAACAGCGTGATGAAGATGTTAGGTGCATGGGTGTATTTTCTGGTTTTATTACAGTTGTTTCATTTTCTTTCAGAACCATTAGAATAATGTCAATATTTTAGGTGCAGTACCAGCAAACAGGCACAGGAGGGCGACATTGGTCCAACAGACGGTTTACATTTACCTGAAACACCGTGGTTAAGACAACTGACTTCATCTGCCTGATTTCATGTTCCTGATATTTTCTAATGACAGTTTTTCTGTTTGGTCAGTCTTGTTTTCTCTACTTCCTGGATTCAGCGCCAGAAACCATTGTCCACCCCTTTTACGTAATGTGGAAGCAAGCCCTTGTTGCCATGGAGACCTGCCGTGTGCTACGTTAACTGCTGTTCTCCCTCTACTGTTTTTGCTGCATGTGCGCAAAGTTCACGTATTTACTTTTACGTGCTTCATTGAGCTCGTATTTACAGGTAGGACTGACATTTCTAGTCTTTAGTGTTTAAAAGTGTTTCATTAGAACCTGCAGAAGCAGCTAAACGTTCTTTCTGTCCCAACTGGACCGGACCGGACCCTCTGGAGACAGAAACCCGACACACAAGACGGCCACAGCGTTCACGCATGCGCAGCAGTACAATTGTAATGGTCTGCACGCACGGAAGCGCAGGTGGCGTGATGACGTCACAAAGCCTTTATGACTGACGCTGGCAGCATGGACATATACATAAAGGTCTGCAGTCAGTGGTCAGTCAGTATCAGACTTGCTTTGAAGAAGGTGGTTGGACGGATTGTTGCTCTCAGAAAACTTGTTGGTTTTGTGTAAACAACATCTTTTAACAGCTTCCTTCAGAGAAATCTGGTGCATTTGGTGAATATTTATAGCTAAATTATTCACTGCTCGGAAATCCTAGAGTGCAAAATGGTCTTTGTTCTGTCAAACAGCCAACCAGCTTTCCAGTCAGGGCTAAGGTCCTCTGAGCTACAGTCGCTTCACAAACGACGCAGATATGAACTTCTGGCTAGCTACAGAGGAACTAGCTTCGCAGAAACACAAAACCTGTGTCTGTCTGCATCAAAACCTGACAAGTCTCGTCAGATTCAGCCCTTTGAGGAACCAAGTGTCCTTTTCAAGACAGCCGTGTCTGTGGACACCAGTGGAGGTTTAACATCCATCTCCAGCAAAAACTCCTCTGTTTTACAGGCTAATCGACAAGACCAAAGATATAAAACGCTGGCAAGGTACCGAGGAATTTCCTTAGTGGAGAAAAGACAGACGTCCTCTGTCCAACTCCAGGATACTCCTCGCATTCAGCTGTTGGGGAAAAGAAAGCGTTTGAGTGACGTAGATCACGAGAACTCTGACTTCCCAAGCGCTGCTAAAAGGCTGCGGCTGTCAGAAGGCACACCTCAGCAGAAACGTCCCACTATGATCCGCCTCAAAGGTCGTAGGAAAGGGACGGATTCAGGACCCAAAAGTGTCTCCGAACCCCCAAAAACTGCATCTACCATCAAGTCTGAGCAGCCTCGAACTCCAGTAATCTGGATTATTGGATCCAGTTACATCAGACGGGGTGAAGAGGTGGCTCAGCGGCAGTTTGGGACAAACTTTGGACTCAGAGCTAAGGTCCAATGGTTTGGCAAAGGAGGCATGCGCTGGGGCGGTGTCCTTCCCAGGTTTTACTCCGAGGCTCCCACACACGGTCCTCCAGATATTCTGGTCGTCCACGCCGGAGGAAACGATCTGGGTCTCGTTTCCCCGGTGGAACTGGCTTCTCAGATCCAAAAGGATTTGTCCCACCTCCATAAGGACTTTCCGGAAATGAGAATAGCCTTTTCCGCCATCAACGAACGGCAGTCGTGGCGATACGGGCGACCAGGAAGAATTAACAGCAACAGAAAACAGGTTAATTCTTTACTGAGGAGGGCCGTTAGGAGCTTTGGGGGCCTGGTCATCGAGCATCCTGAGCTCAGGTTCTTCAACAACACCCTTTTTCTCCCAGACAGAGTGCATTTCAGTAAGAGAGGAAACAGCTTGTTTCTGGGCAGCATTCACTCTGTTCTGGAGAAGATTCTGGCTCAGAGGTGTAACACCTGAATGTGTTACGCCTTAAAAAGATAACAGCAGACAGAAAAGGGCAAATGGACGAGCTTCTCGTCCAGCACCAAAAAAAAAAAAAAAAAAAAAAAAAATATCCAACTAACTCTGCCAGAGTTTCCCTTTTGAGTCACTTCTGCCGGTCCCAAGCCCGGATTAAAGAGGAGGGGTTGGATTATAACACAGAACTAAATCCACAGTAGAGGGATTTTACTCTTAAGAAATAAAATGAAGGCAGGTTATGACATATACAAATATATTTAGTAAACATTTATAGTTTCTAATCAAACACGTCAAATATAAAACTATTTATTATACAATACAGTACAAACTAGGAATGGGACGATCTACCTAAACTCACGATACGATGCACCTCGATATGTCTGAGGCACGAAACGATACGTCACGATACGATATCAGAGCTCGGACATTCGGGAGGGACTCGGAGTAGAACCGCTGCTCCTCCGGATCGAAAGGAGCCAGTTGAGGTGGTTTGGGCATCTGGTCAGGATGCCTCCTGGACGCCTCCCTGGGGAGGTGTTTCGGGCATGTCCTGCCGGCAGAAGGCCCCCGGGTCGACCCAGGACACGTTGGAGAAGTTACATCTCCAATCTGGTCCGGGAACGCCTTGGGGTCCTGCCGGAGGAGCTGGTGGACAAGGCCGGGGAGAGGACGGCCTGGAGCTCCCTAGTTGGGATGCTGCCCCCGCGACCCGGACCCGGATAAGCGGAGGAAGACGAGACGAGACGACGACGAGAGACGAGACGATATCAGATAAGAAAAAAAAAGGAAAAAATATTACTGTATAATAACAACTTGTTTATTTATTTTCCAGTTGCACACAGGGAAACACAAGGCCTAACAGGCCAAACACAAACAGGAACACCCTTAGTGCTGCTATAGGCCTTGGTTATCTTATCTCAGGACTGGTTCTTCTTCAAAAAAACTAACATATCAACATGTTCTGGTGTAATCAGTGATCTCTGAGCAGACACAATGTCTCCTGCTGTGGAAAAGACGCTCACTGGGCACTGATGTAGCAGGAATGCAAAGGTAGGCTTTGGCAAGGGAGGCAAGTATGGGGTAAGCATAAGCATTAACTTTCCACCACTCAAGTGGACTTCTGTTGAGTGGGATGGGAATCCCACTCCTGTAGGAGAGTATCTCCATTTCAATCCCTCTGCTGGTCTGCACTGTCTCAACAGTAGTGTAGGAGCTCCCAAGGAGATCTTCCAACGCTGTCTTCTTTGGTGGGGGAGGCTGTGTTGCATCCTGCATCTGCCTTTCTCCTTCTACTGGCTCTTCCTGGCTCTGCTCTGCTCCCTGTGCTGCCTCAACCATGACCCTGGCCTGCTCTGCTGCTGCCTCTGATGTTGAAGCACTGGCCCTAGTGGTTCTTTCATCAGTGTAACTGGTCTGAAAATAAATAAAATAGAAAAACTAGTTAAACATTTCTGTCCTTCACTCTCATTCACTCTCTCTCTGATGGACTAATAAAAAAACATGAGAAATAAGTTTTCAGACTCTGGCCTGCACATACATACAGTTACACACATGCAGCAGGAAACCTCTTTTTCCCCAATAAAAGTTAGCCTACCTGGTTGCGCTGCTCATGAAGTGCTGAAGCTTTTTCACATATTCGGGCATAGATGGACTCACGTTGTTCATCATTCAGATGGGACAGGCTTCTGAATCGTGGGTCAAGCGCTGTGCACTCCTGCAGCACGTCATTACAGTCCCCGGTGCATCGGTCCGAGATGTCGAGTAAGATGGCGCTTTTCATGTTGGCGATGGTCTGTGTGTCATTTCCGTTTGGTGACATGCTTTGCTCGATCATGTACTTCAGTGGCATTATCAGTGAAACAGTGGGCTCTTTTTCATCACAGACAACAGTTGCTGCTGTCTTCAGTGGCTTAAGCAGTTTCACTATGTCTTCTACATCTGATATATCAGTGTGATCCAGAGTGTCGATTTCTCTCGCATTCCTTCGGATTTCTGGGCAGCTCAACGCTGCTGAGACAGCTGCTTGCTGCTCCAGGTAGCGCGCCAGCATTTCCTACGTGCTGTTCCACCTGGTCTGGACATCGGTGATGAGTTTATGCCGAGGCAGTTCCAACTGGGTTTGCTTGTTGGTCAGGACTGCGGTGGCCGTGGTGCTCTTGTGAAAAAATGTAGTTATTCTTCACACACGACCAAGAAGGCGCGCAACGCGGGATACAGCCAAGCCTCTCTTACTGGCCAGATTCACAACATGCGCCAAGCACTTGATGTGAGGGTGGAGACCGCTCTCTCTCACAGCAATGTCCATGTTGCTCGCGTTGTCTGTGACACAAGCAATGGTTGTGTGTGGCCTTGTTAGCTCCCACTCACTCAGTGAATTTCTCAACACTTGAGCTATGTTAACACCAGTATGACTTTCACTTAGCTCACGAGTTTGCAACACAAAGCTTTTACTCTCCCATTTTTCGATGATGACTTGTGCCGTAATGGTGACATAACTCTGTGTTGCACGCGAGGTCCAGCTGTCGGTGGTCAGAGCGACGCGGTCGGCATTTTTTAGACACTCTTTCACGCTTTGTTTCGTTTCATTGTAAATTTCCGGGATTACCTTCTCTGAAAAATGTCCCCGGCATGGCATCTTAAACTTGGGCTCCAGCACCTTGAACATTTGGATGAATTTTCTGTTCGCTTCTATGTTAAATGGAGCCATGTAGTCCGCTATGAACTCACCAATGAGCCGGGTTATCTGTTTTGCACGTGGACTTGACGGAGGTAGAGTTGGTGTCAGTGCTTGTTTCATGGTCAGCTGTCCTTTCGGTAGGCTTGTTTTCGCCAAGGCCGTCTTCACATTTTTATGGTGTTGAGGGTCTGACCTCATGAGGAAATTACTATGCAGTGATTTTCTCCAAAATGACTGTGCTTAAATTGCTCTGAAAAGCAAATAATCACATCAGCGCCAAGAAACTTCATTTCCCATGATGCTTTGCACACGGAAGCATTGGGTGATGTCACTGCCTAGTACCAGAAACACGTTCTGCGCATGTGCGGGAAGCCGTGGAGCTTTTCCCGCGAACTAAGACCATAAATCTTCAGCAGAGACAAAGAAACCTCGTTCTTTTGCCCAGGATACCTGGCGGTAAGGACACGCTTGTCGACGGCTCCGACAACTTGAGCACGCGGAAGCTCTAAGTGCCCAAGTTGAGCCACGCAACCGCTGGAAACCACTCCACCATCATCGGGACCTGACTGGGAACGAGCGGAGCTCCATTCAGCTCTCAGAGACGCTGTAAGTTGTCAAACTCAGCACAAAAGAAACTTCGTTCTCTTTGTGTCCAGCCCGTGGAGAAACACTCGTGGAGCCAAACAACGGAGAAAGCATCAAACCGACGGATGACGCTGAAAACTGTGGAGAAAAACGGAGAACCGTCAAATCATAACAGCGGGGGACGCCTTGCTGCTCTTCTGGTGATCAGAAAACTCATTTTTTCTCTCTCCTTTTCTTCTCCCGTTTCCTCTATAGTCCAGAATAAGCAATAAAACCGCGCTATTGCTTAAAAAGTAGCTTCGTGTTTTCCTCTTTCGCTCCCAATTCGTCCTTCGGGTCATTTTGAATAAATAAACTGCTTATTGATCATTGTTTGGTATCTTTAAATGTTTTCTGCTTGGCCACGTGGTTAAACTAAAAGATATTATTCGTGATTAATCCTTTGTGTTGTTTCATGATCCTTTGAAATGTTTTGAGTGAATTTAAGGTTAAGTTACTGATGATTCTAAGTGCCTTGGAAGTTAAAGTGCAAGTTGCCACTCACACTTTAGCCAGACAAAGGGGTCAGCCATCTTGCATACAGACTCCATTTTAGAAACACACACACACACATACATACACACAAAACACCCTGAACATTATTTTGAATATACATCCTTTTATTATATCACATGGTTATTAGTCATTTATGCCACTGTTTATTCATTTGACAAATTGTTAATTAAACGTTATAAAATTCAGATTTTCGTCTCCAGTAGCTTTGTTGTGTCGAAGAGAAGTCTCTGCTCCAAGGATTCTACGAACTTCAAGAAAGACTGATAAGAGTTTTGGATTCAATTTTTCCCCGGTTAAAGGGGAATGGTGCCCCGTATATCTAAGAATATCTTAATTAATTAATAAATCAGTAAATATTTACATATTTACAGAATTTATTGAAGAATCCAAAAGTAAGTTGAAGCTTACTAATTGTTCGCTCCTAATAACCCCAACATTAATTGGTGCAGCCCGCGTGAGGCTTGGATACACAGAGATTTCTATCCGGCACAAACAAACAAATAAATCCAAAGAGCTTGAATTAAAAATAATCAGTTGTTCAGCCTTGAACCAGCAACAGAGTGGTGCTGATTTCGCTGAGCAGGAAGCTGCATCGAACTCTCACCAGTAACTCAGTGCTTCTTTAAAGGTGCAACGTGTAAATTAATTCTGGTTGACTTTTAGGTTAAAATTCAGTTTTTCCTTAAAGGTGCAACGTGTAATTAATTCTGGTTAACCTTTTAGGTTAAAATTCAGTTCTTCATTAAAGGTGCAGTGTGTAAGTAATTCTGACTAACCCTTTTAGGCTAAAATTAACTGCTAATTTAGCGACTTTAACTCACAGTGGCTATTATAACTAACTGAAACCTTCACTCAAAGACTGATAACACCCTGTTTGCTAATATTCTGAAGGAATAACTAGCATATTTAACACTGCAAGTGTTGTAAGACGTTGCTACGGCAACGCACCAGCTTTTGCTAAAATACTGAAAGGAATAGTATTTTAAGCGTCAGTCACGGCATTCCGTGCAATCTTAAAACGCTAAAACCTGTGCGCACAAAGGTTAATTTAGTGTTTTTCTGCTACAAAGCTAGCAGTTTGCTGCCAAAAGGTGCAGTTTGAGCTATCTGCAGAAGCTCTACTAGGCTATTTTGGTTCGGTTGTTAAAATGGAGGGACAGAGTAGTGAACTGACCAACTCCCAGCAACCAGGTGGCGCTGCGGCCCACAAATGTGAACCTGGCCTACTTTCTGGACAAATATTGTCCAAACTGGTCGCGGTTGCTCGAGAACCCGACTACCCTTCTAGGGATTTCACTGAAGAACAGCGTAGCGACGAGCTAGAAGCTGTAATTGACCAAATAGAAAACCTGGATGGTACAAAACCAATCCAGGTTCACTTAGCTAAGTTAGCCCTGATCCTCTATCAGAGAGGACTCCAACGTGGTCAGAAGATCATGAACCTCCAGAGTATGCTAGCTGAAAAACAGCGAAATGGAAGGCCGATCGAGGAAGACAACACCAGCACCGATTCTGGGGAAGATGGGGAGAAGACCCCGCCCCCCTCTGCTGATGACAACAGACAGTGGGAAGGGGGGAAACACCATGACTCTCTGGACGGACGCACGCCGCAGGGGAGAGATGAAGCTCATCTGTCCCAACCTGCGGCCCCGTTCCCTACACACACTATAGGGCATTCAGGACCACCTAGGGGCCGAGGGCAGTTCGCCCTCGAACCCCAGGTTGGACCACCACCCTCATCTTCACGGCCTTCTCAATTAGTGAGAAGCCGACCAGCCGAGCGGCACCTCTATTTAGACCGCTCCCCCAGTCCACGAAGGGTGCAAGGTGCCGATTGGGGTTATGCACCCCAAGCTGCACCTCAACCATCCACCCATCCTAGCTACTCCGGTATTTGGCATGCTGATAACCAGCTGCAGGACAAAGCATCATACGCCAGTCCGTACCCGGACAGAGCTCATTACGCAGATGCCCCAGTTGAAAGACGCAGGCTGCACTACGCAGACGTGCCCCGGGAGGAGGACCTCCCAAGACACCCACGTGACGTACCAGCAGCCCGCCACAGCATGCCGGACCCCAATTTGGGCCCCAGGAGTCAACATTGGGAGCCCAGAGCACACCAGCGATATCCAGCGCCCTCTGAGACAGACGGTGGGTCAGAGTCAGAGGATGACGCGCCGTACCGTGAGTCAGGGCTCCGTGTACGTCAAATTGAATCGCTAGCTAAAGACATAGAACGCTTTGATCCTAACACCAATGAATCCAATGTCGACGATTATCTCAGGGAGATAGAACGTTGTCTGCTTGATCTTCCAGCACCCTCTTCAAGGGAAAAGCTCAAGCTAATTTGGAAAACCACATCTAGAACGGTGCACGGTTTCATGGAAACTCTACCACCTGACATTCGAGATCGGTACTCCTCGCTCTGCCGAGCGTTGAGGGATGAATACGCCACGTATGCAGACTCTGCGTCAGCTACAATGGGGGCCTTCTCCATCAAACACTGGAGAAACGAACCCCCCAGAGAGTATTATCGCCGACTAAAAAGTGCTTATTTCCAAGGTCGAAACGGTCCTGGGCTCAAGGAAGACCCTGCCTTCAGATCCCTGTTCATTCACAACCTGCACGAGTGTGTTCGCTCCGAAGTCTCAATGTATTGTCGGATGAAAAAACTGACAACTCAGGAGGTTAGGAGATACGCCCAACAGGCTTGGGAAGCTGGCGGAAAGCCCCAAAAGCCTGACGCACATCACCGCGTCATGCACCTAGCTCCCGACACCGAGCCGCGTTTGGAGCTTGAAGGCACAGAAGCTCCACCCACTAAGCCAAAATCTGCTAAACCTAGACCTGCTAAACCGCGAGAGCAGTCCCAATCTCCTCAACAGGGGAAGGGGGGTGCTAATCGGCCGCCTAGGTCTGGACAATCAGACAGGAAGTGGCCCAACCAAAACCAACGGCAGGTAGGTTGGAACAGTGGAAGGTTTAAGGAGCGCCGCCAACAGGTAAGTCCCGAACGCAAGTCCGCAGAGGAGTACTTGACCAAAGCCGACCTCCAGGAGATGTTTCAGCAGTTCCTAGCTAAACAGAAGGAACAGCTGAGATCTGCAGAAGAGACCCCTGCACCAAAGTCTTCTTCTAAGAAGCCAGACCCAGAGCCAACGTCCGCATGACTAGGTGTGTCTCAAACCCCCAGCGTGGCCAGGACCTACCTGATCAGCTGGGGGAACACTACTGGTAGATCACAGGAGTCTCCTGAAATCTACCCCCCAGAGAAACCTGATACTAAATTTCTGAAGTTCCTTGGTGACTTAACAAACCATGATCATGCTCACCGTTTGTACTGTAGCACCAACGTAGGTGGATGCATACAGGTTGATGCTCTGCTGGATACCGGCTCAGAAATCACCCTGATGTGCTCCACACTGTTCCATCGCGTGTCTGACACCATGCGGTCGCTCGGGAAACCAGTCCAGGTAGAACCCTGTGACCTGAAAATCACCAGCTACACCCAGACCCGGGAGTGTATCACTCACCGGGCGTGGCTGGATATCACCTTCCAAGACATGACTCTGGTTCACCCGTTTTATGTCTGCCAGCTAGACACTGAACCACTTCTCATTGGTCAGGACCTGCTTGAACGTCTAGCTCCCCTCATCGACTGCCAGAAGGGTCAACTGTGGGCCCAGGTGGACACACCTAAGCCCTGGAACCCGGATAGCAGCCGACCATCCTCCATTCTTGAAGTCAGCATAAGTGAGCAGCAAAACCCTTGTTCCAAGGTCATGCCCCTCCCTACAGCTCCCACAGACGATGTCCGCCTGCAAAGGCATGAAACCGCTCCTGGAACTCCGTTCCGCACACATTCATCTTTTCTCTGCTCGCTGAAGAACGTCAGCCTGCAGCCATATGCACCACACATAGTTGGTGGTCTTACCATCAACTGCACCCACATCTCAGATGCTCGCCTTGCTCTTTGGTCTGAAAAGTCAGCCATCAGCCAGCAGACGTTTGAACACCTGCGTCAGAAGGACCCCCTTCTGGTCAGTGTGACACGTAGCCATCGGCTCTTGTCACCTACTTGGCCGCAGAGGCTCCTGAAAGCGCCAGAGGTCTGCTCTCTGACTATCCAACTTGGAGCAAGACAGCTCACACATACATTCAGCATCATACCACAGCTTGATCCACCTGCACTCATTGGAGCAGATCTGCTGGTTCGACTCGGTGCCCAGCTGGACACTTGCAATCAAGTCCTTTGGGCCCGGACCACACCATCCTCTGAGCCTGGCTCAGAAGGCCCTGAACACTTGCTGTCCGGTCAGACCATTCCACAGGCCTGCCGTGCAGTGGTTGAGGCCAGCACGGTTCTGCCCCCACTGGTCAAAGGAGTGCCTGTTCGTCTGACTCTGATGAAGCATCAGAAGCTGACAGGCACACAGGCCTTCTTCCAGCCATCACCACACTTCTTGGAGCTCAACTTAGCCGTCTGTGGCACGCCACTCTTGGAGCTGAACAATCGTTCTACCTACTTGTTGGTCGAAAATCCGACCCGGAGTCCTATCCACATGCCGGAAGGAAAGCCCTTGGGCATGCTGATAGATAGCTCATCCCATGACTTCGAACTTTCAGTCCCCGTGATCGGACAACTTCCGTTGTTCTTGAATGACAGACAGGTTGGTGCAGACACATTCAGTACGTTCCCCTCACAAATGATTACCATCAAGCGGCATGAAGCCCTTCCTGAGGAACCCATTTGCAGTGCAACCTTAGATACTGACGGCGGTCAGTGTCTAACGGTTTTTGCAATAAATACTCAACCCTCTGAGTCACCGGTTGAAAGCCCGGAACACCAGAGACCCTCCTCCTCTGAACCTTATGACGGCTTTGAAGCCGAAGTCAGCCAGCAGCTTGACAAAGCGGATGCGCTGGAATCAGAGGAGCAGAGAGCACAGCTTAGAAGCCTGTTCTATGAGTTTCAGTCCGTTTTATCCAGGGACTCCCTGGACTGTGGACTCACAAACCTGCATACGGTTCGCATTCCGACGAACCCAAATGCCCCTCCTACTTTTGTACGTCAGTACAAGATTCCCCTCGCTGCTTATGAGTCGATCCAGGAGATCCTCGATCAGCTGAAGGAGAAAAACATCATCAGAGAGTGTAACTCCACTTACAACTCTCCCATCTGGCCGGTTCTGAAACCGACTGGGAAATGGCGTCTCACCATAGACTATCGTGCACTGAACAAACAAGTACCTCTCTCCAGGTGGCCTATGATCCATTTAGATCAGGAGCTAGCCAGAGTCAGAGATGCTCGTTTCTTCTCTACGGTTGACGTAGCCAACGGCTTCTGGACCATGAAGGTTGAGCCGGCGGACCAGTATAAACTGGCTTTCTCCTTTGGAAATCGCCAATATACTTGGAACCGCTGCCCCTTTGGCTACTCTAACTCACCTGCAGAGTTCAACATCTTCCTCCACAAAGCCATGTCAGATGCTGCTTCTAGAGGGAACCTCATATATGTCGATGACATCTTGATGAGGAGTCGAACCTTCGAGGAGCACCTGGCCGAACTCCGTCACGTGCTGCAACAGCTCGCTGACGCCGGAGCTAAATTGGCGATTCTCAAGGGACAGTGGTGTCGAACCAAAGTGGAGTATGTAGGACTGCTGGTTGGCCCTAATGGAGTCGAGCCCCAAGCGGGACGCATTAGAGCCATTCAGGACATCAAAGCCCCAGCTAATCTGACTGAACTCAGGAGCTTCCTCGGAGTCTGCAACTACTCCAGGCAGTTCATTGAGGAGTACGCTGAAACAGCGAGGCCCCTCACTGAGCTGCTTCGGAACGACACACCTTTCGTGTGGGACAGACCCCAAGAACTCTCCTTCCAGTTCCTAAAACAGAAGTTGGCGTCCACACCCTGTCTGGCTTACCCAGACAAGGATAAAGAGTTCTACATAGAGGCTACTTTCTCCTCTCACTGCCTGAGCGCTGCTTTGAAGCAGAAACACGATCAGGACATGAGAGTTGTGGCATACGCCAGCAAGCCTCTGAGCAAGGTGGAACTCCAGTTCTCAGACTGCGAGAGAGCTCTCCTCTCTACAGTCTGGGCCGTCGAACACTTTCGTAGTTACATCGGTGGACAGAAAGTGATCATTGAAACGTGTCATCAGCCTGTCACCTTCCTAAACAGCCAGCGTCTGCGCGAAGGAAGAGTGTCAAACAGCCGCATTGCGACGTGGATGATGGTGCTCCAAGGATACAACATTGAGGTCAAGTATGGTCAGAACACCAAGCTAGCGCTAGGACAAGGGCTAGCAGGCTGCCAGCACTGTGACTCTGACTCCGTCATGGGCCCCCTGGACACACCTGCCGCAGTCTACCCAACCGCATTCAATCATCGCTACTTTGATGAGAATGTTTGCCAAGGGCTTCCGAAAGTTTACACTGACGGATGCGCCTACCTTCACGAAGGCCAGCTCCGTGCCGGGGTTGGAGTCGTTTGGGTGGACTGTGACACTAAGCAACCAAATCACTACCGGTTGGGCCAAAAGTCTAGTCAGTACGCCGAAATTGCTGCAGTGTTGATAACCCTCCAGCAGGCGGCAGCCTTGGACATCACTCAAATCGTCCTTTGCTCTGATTCAAACTACGCTAGACACAGCTTCATCTCTCACTTCCCCATGTGGAAGGAGAATCACATGAAAAACGCCAGGAACAGAGACGTGAAACACTCGGAGTTATTCCTAGCGTGTGATCTGCTCACCACTGAGAAAGGCATAATGGTCTACTGGAAAAAGGTCAAAGGTCACTCCAGGACCATAGGTCCGGAGAAAGATGGTAATGACGAAGCTGACTGCCTTGCTAAGCTCGGTGCTGACCAGGGAACCTGCTGGGAATTCAAAGACGAGTGGCTTCCTCCCAAGGCCGTTCACGAGGTCTGTGCGATTACTCGTCGCCATGCTAAACAGGCAGACGAACCTCAGAACATTGGGGTACCCGTGTTTCTAGGCAGACAACCACATGACGCGGACCTAGTCACCATGCAGGAACAAGATCCTGACCTGAAGCTCATCCGCGAGCTTCTCCAAAAGGGCCCGATGTCTAAACAACCATCACCACCTATTGGTGCAAGCCAAGATTTGGTAAACCTGCATCGTCAACTCACGCACCTGAAACTACAAAACGATTTGTTAGTTTACATGCGTGATGATCACCGCCCGCCTCGCTGGGTTGTTCCACTCGACCACAGAGGAGTGATGCTTGCCTACGCCCACGACACTCCGGTTGGAGGTCACCGCGGAGCAAAAGCTACCCTCGCGTCACTGACAGAAGTAGCATATTGGCCGTCGATGTCCAAGGACGTACACAGCTATGTCCAAGGCTGCCTCATCTGTGCCCAGTTTCAACCCTCCCAGCCGCTTGCTAGAGCACCACTGCAACGCAGGGGAATAACCTTCCCTTGGTCCCACCTGCAGATCGACTGGGTTGGACCGGTTCCCAAATCGGCAAGAGGAAACAAATATATGCTAACTGTAACTTGCAGTTTCACAAAGTGGGTTGAGTGCCTTCCAGCGCCAAACGATACAGCCGTCACAACCGCTGTACTGCTGATTAACCACGTTTTCAGTCGATGGGGACTTCCACTCTGCATTGACTCTGACCGAGGAACTCATTTCACATCCAGTGTAATGACGTCCCTGTTTGAACTTCTGGGAGTGGAAGTGAGATTCCACCTCCCCTATCACCCACAGTCATCCGGACAGGTCGAACGGATGAACCGCACGGTCGTCTCTATGCTCAAAAAGTACGTCTGCTCCACTGGGAAGCACTGGGACGTCAAGCTCCCTCTGGTCCTGATGGCCATACGGTCCACTCCACAGCGATCCACGGGGGTTACGCCCTTTGAGATGATGACCGGCAGACTGATGACTCTACCACTGCACCTCCTGTATCACCCAGAGGATGTCAGTGTTGCCACTGCTTTTACCGCTCATCAGTATGTGGCAGACTTGAAAACACACCTCAGAGCTACGTTCGCGCACGCTCAGAAGAAACTGGAGACCAACGTAGAAGGCGCTAAAGCCTACTACGACCAAAAGACAACCAGCCGCGAATACGAGGTGGGTGACAAAGTATTCTACTTTCGGTTCGCCCAACCGGCACGCAAAGCTAAGAGGTTCCTGCCCTGCTGGTCAGGACCATTTGAGATCGTGGCAAAACTCTCTCCAGTTGCATACAGGTTACGCATCACCAAAGCGAGACAGGAGCCTGTCTACAAATGGGTGCATGCAAACCAAATCAAACCCTACGTCAAACCATCCCCGCGAGTACAGAGACCAGACTCCCCGCAGGAGGTAGACGTAGTCTCCACATAGTTCTATGCATGGAAATGGAAAGGGGGGGAAAGTGCACGTTTAACCCACTAACATGTACTAACCGACAAAGAACCAGGCCCCCCCCCCCCCCCCCCCCCCCCCGCCGTCACTTTCACTAACCAAGAGAAACTCCTTCCTAGACCGCTAACAGGATGTACCTACTAAAACCTTCCAGAGTACTCTGGTACCTACACTAGGCTCTGATTAATGAATCTCTACGTGCAATCAAGACTTTGTCTGAAACCATACCTCAGGATATTGTGTACACACGAGTGGTGAGAGATTTGATGTAGGACCTGCTCAGGGAAGTAAGTTCCACGCTGGACAGCTTGGTTGAAAGTCGTATTCCCCCGTACTTGGTACCACTGGACCTGCTCAAAGTTGGCTTGACAGCTGCTACCCCTCTACTGTGCACCTTTCACAAATCCACCTAGCGTACAGCCTAAGTAGTGCAATGCCCATTCACGATGAAAAAAAATTAGAACTCGGTTTCCTGTTAAACGTTCCCATAATTGTGACACCTCACATCTATAGGTTTAGGTCGATGCTGAACATTGGTATTTGAAAGGACGGTAGGCATTTCCACTTTGAACTAGAAACCTGACACTCCATCACCTCAACCTCGAACAGCATGACTCAGAGATTGAGATCATGGACGCTTTCCAGGGTTATAACTTTGCCTTCGATTTAGAAATTGACCAACAATTACTGATTGAAGGAACCAAATTTGTTAAGTTCACACAAAACCCGCGTGAACTTACTTTGACGCCCAAGACGCTACATTGACACAGATTATACGACTTTAATCTGCACATTGGTCGCCCTGGGGATGGAATGGCTCATCACGGCCGTGATAGCTTATTCCGCCTACAGGCGTGTTAATAAACTCCAAGATAAGATGCACTTGCTCACCTACGGTGTGCCTCGTGACCGCGTTCGGGTAGACTCCAAGCGCGAATGTACCACACCTGTCTAAAGGGGGTGAGCAACATTTTCTTTGTTATTCTGTAACCCTAAGAGTAGTTCTCACTTTAGTCTACCTCACATTTTTTATCTGAGTGTTGCATTATGTCACATTCTTTATAAGCTACACACTGAATGTATGACCTAAGAATGTATTTTATGAGACCTCAAGGTTGCTATGAATTTTCTTGGATGTTATATGTTTTTTTTGGGGTTTTCTGTATTTTTGTTTCGTACTTGGTCACATATTAACTAGTGGTTATGTGCCGGCCCAGCTCAGTCTGTCAATGACTCTGTCTGACGCACCAGCACATTGTAGTACCTCTTAGTTTTATGGTCCTTGTTTTAGCCCAAAGACTGTCCTGATCCACCCTTTGGACCAAAAAAGGGAGGAATCTTGGGACCACATAGGTCAATGCGCGTTTGCGAACTATGGACCTCGTACATCACCGCGTGATCCATAAACTGAACTGTATGGCCGGCGGTGAGATGCCTTTGTGTCCCCTCGTGGAGTTAACCGCCCACCGACCTTCCTCCTTCTACACTACTACCTCTCGCATGGACGACATCATCATTGCGTACCACCTGCGTGAGTGGCTTCTTCTCGTTATGCGCGTTGGGGACTATCCCGTTTCCTATCCTCTTTGTGCCTGACCAGGATCAAAGACCAAAGGCGCCAGGATCCAAGACAAAGACCAAAGACAAAGGCGTCCAAGGAGACCAACGTCCTAAGGGACAAACCCACCTGTGCTTCCGACGATCAAGTCGACCTACGTTCATGAGGAACAAACCCATCTGTGCTTCCGACGATCGAGCTTTGGGCGCGATCCCCGAAACCAAAAGGGGGAATGTTGAGGGTCTGACCTCATGAGGAAATTACTATGCAGTGATTTTCTCCAAAATGACTGTGCTTAAATTGCTCTGAAAAGCAAATAATCACATCAGCGCCAAGAAACTTCATTTCCCATGATGCTTTGCACACGGAAGCATTGGGTGATGTCACTGCCTAGTACCAGAAACACGTTCTGCGCATGTGCGGGAAGCCGTGGAGCTTTTCCCACGAACTAAGACCCTAAATCTTCAGCAGAGACAAAGAAACCTCGTTCTTTTGCCCAGGATACCTGGCGGTAAGGACACGCTTGTCGAACGCTCCGACAACTTGAGCACGCGGAAGCTCTAAGTGCCCAAGTTGAGCCACGCAACCGCTGGAAACCACTCCACCATCATCGGGACCTGACTGGGAACGAGCGGAGCTCCATTCAGCTCTCAGAGACGCTGTAAGTTGTCAAACTCAGCACAAAAGAAACTTCGTTCTCTTTGTGTCCAGCCCGTGGAGAAACACTCGTGGAGCCAAACAACGGAGAAAGCATCAAACCGACGGATGACGCTGAAAACTGTGGAGAAAAACGGAGAACCGTCAAATCATAACAGCGGGGGACGCCTTGCTGCTCTTCTGGTGATCAGAAAACTCATTTTTTCTCTCTCCTTTTCTTCTCCCGTTTCCTCTATAGTCCAGAATAAGCAATAAAACCGCGCTATTGCTTAAAAAGTAGCTTCGTGTTTTCCTCTTTCGCTCCCAATTCGTCCTTCGGGTCATTTTGAATAAATAAACTGCTTATTGATCATTGTTTGGTATCTTTAAATGTTTTCTGCTTGGCCACGTGGTTAAACTAAAAGATATTATTCGTGATTAATCCTTTGTGTTGTTTCATGATCCTTTGAAATGTTTTGAGTGAATTTAAGGTTAAGTTACTGATGATTCTAAGTGCCTTGGAAGTTAAAGTGCAAGTTGCCACTCACACTTTAGCCAGACAAAGGGGTCAGCCATCTTGCATACAGACTCCATTTTAGAAACACACACACACATACATACACACAAAACACCTTGAACATTATTTTGAATATACATCCTTTTATTATATCACATGGTTATTATTCATTTATGCCACTGTCTATTCATTTGACAAATTGTTAATTAAACGTTATAAAATTCAGATTTTCGTCTCCAGTAGCTTTGTTGTGTCGAAGAGAAGTCTCTGCTCCAAGGATTCTACAAACTTCAAGAAAGACTGATAAGAGTTTTGGATTCAATTTTTCCCCGGTTAAAGGGGAATGGTGCCCCGTATATCTAAGAATATCTTAATTAATTAATAAATCAGTAAATATTTACATATTTACAGAATTTATTGAAGAATCCAAAAGTAAGTTGAAGCTTACTAATTGTTCGCTCCTAATAACCCCAACAATGGTAACGTTGAAGGTGGCGGTTCATGTTTGTTGTGTTGGAGGTGGTGTACGGAATGACAGCATAGCATAGCTTACACACAGTCTTGGTCTTTTCCGTTACTCTGTTGCCGTTATTGTCTTTTTTAACCGGAAAGCCAAAATACTGCCAGACAGATGACCTGTATCCAGGAGGAGCATCCTCAGTTTTGACCTCATTTGACTCCATTGTTCTGCTCTTTCGGGGCAAGGCAGTTGGTGGCACCAACTTGGTGCTAATGCTAATATTTGTTCGATCGCTGTAGCCTGCAGTGTTGGTGTTACAACATGCGCTGTGACTTAACGTCACGACGCACTGCACCGTTTTTTTTTTTTTTTTTTTTGTTTAGTTTTACCCTGCTTTATCAGCAGAGATGGTGCTATCAGCCTGTCACCATAGACTGTAGGCCTGCCCTACTACTACACAAATCATGCAGCAGTTCCGCCTAGCCTAATTTCGTGGTCCATATTTTTTACCTCGATGCATTTCGTCACATTTTGTATCGCGAGTTTTCGCCAAACGGTATTTTGTCACATCCCTAGTACAAACCCAGTTGCATCAGGGCAGCCAGCTCTCACCAGAAATGAGCTCGACTAACTGCCGGCAATGCGGACCGAGCTCTGACACCAGTCGTACAGGGTCCTAACAGCCCGTATCAGAGGGCCTGGTACCCCATACTCCTGAAGTACCCCCCAGAGGGTACGGGCTGTTAGGACCCTGTACCCTACCCTGTACCCTACAGGTCCAGTCAAGAAAAGGAGTGTTGCAGGTTTTGATTTCTGATCCCATGGAAATCTGTGTAGAGCTGCGTGAGTAAAAACAAAACATTTACCCACTACTAGACACCACCATGGCCGTATCTACCATTGAGGACATTGAGGTCTGGACCTCGGTATTTTTTCTGCAGAATATTTAAAAAATAATCTCTAACTGTGCATTTACAGCATTTACTTTTTAGAAAACATACTTGTCTGATTTTTGTTGAATTTTTAAATCATTGAAATGTTTGTAGCTCCTACACTGTAAAAGTTGTTGTCACAAAATCATGCCTGCTGGTCAACAGTAACCGGCTCTACATACTCCAACAAGCACGTTTGTGAAAAAAATACATCTCTGATTTTTCATTTATTTTACTGTAAACTGTAGTGACACACAAATGGCCCCTGCTGATAACCAATTTCCTAGTACTCTTTATCAATACTTTCAAAATGTAACAGTCAAAGTTTTTATTTTTGGATCATTAACACTTGGTCATTTGCATATGAACGTTTTTACGAGGTTAAATAATTTGATCAAAACAATGCACCTGCTCATCTCTGCTTCTCCAAAAACAAATCACAAATCAAATATGTCAACTGAAAAGGCACCATACACTAAAATGTACTACACACACACACACACACACACACACACACACACACACACACACACACACACACACACACACACACACACACACACACACACACAAATAGTTGACTGAACAATGAAAAAGATTTAAAATACAAACTCAACTCTCCCAAAATAGTAATACGTTGCTTATGAATCAAAAGTGAAAACTGTTTTCCATAATGTGCATCATCAATCAATCTTTATTTGTACAGCACCTTCCACTGCCTTTGCAGGAGCCCAAGGCGCTGAACATAAAATACAGTAAAAACACAGATAGAATAAAAAAGAGATAAAAACAACATACAGACATAAAAGCACCATACAAAATGTAAACAGGGAGCATAAAAGCATACAAGTCACATAAAAGCTAAACGATAAAAATGAGTTTTCGAACGACTCTTAAAAACATGCAGCAACGGTGACAGTTTAATATCAAGTGGAAGCTCATTCCAGAGAGAAGGAGCCAAGACCGAGAAAGCCCGATCATCTCTAGACCTGTACCTAGTTTGTGGGACAGTCAGTATATCCATCATCATGCTTATGTAAACAGATGATGTAGACAGAGTAAAGTAATAGTCTCACAACATTTCAGTCATGCTGTGGAGTAGAGTACACCTCAGTGTTAAGACTTACAAAACAAAGACCCGCATATAGGCCTCCCTCACACACATACAAGTACTTGACAGATATGAGTAAAAAAAGTGACATAGAGAACAATGACACTAATTGTAAATAATAAATTATCCATTCCAAAATACAAGTACTTTGCATATGAAAGAAAAGTTTGTGCTGCTTTCCTTAATGTGCATCATCATTCTTATGTAAACAAAGGACAATCAAGTCCTCGGCTCATAAATTTGAAGCTGTGCTGTCTTGTCCAGTACAACTCCATGTTCACACTTCCAACCAAACACCTACATGTTGTTTACATGCTGCTGTTTGATCAATATTTGTGATCAATTTCATGCCATAACTGTTAATCTTTACTACAAATGATCAGTTAAAATCTACATTATTGGTATTATCAGTACACGTGTTTAGATCTTTTCATGTCACATACCGATGGAATGGATCTTTTTTTACATAGGTACTACCAAATAAATGAGTAGAGGGGCAAACAGTAAACGGCTTCTATTTTCATTAAACCATATATAGCAGTGTTTCCCAATCCTGGGTACCTGGCACCCTAATGGGTTGTCCACAAGATTGCAGGGGGTCCACACACTTGTGTCTGTGATGAAGTTGTGAGGTTCTAAAGATGATATTTTTCAAAATTAAATTTATAAACTGCTCAGGACACAAACAATTGTACAATTAACACTGTGTATTAGAGTTACAACCCTTATGGATATATAAAATGTAGAATCATTCACTTTTGATGTGCGTGTGTGCGTAGGGATTGTGGTTGTAAGGTGCTTGGCTCATGTTGGACACAAACAAGAGGGTGCTTGTGGGAAAAAGTTGTGAACCGCTGGTCACTCATCCAGTCACTCACACATAAAAGCAGGGGTAGGGAACCCTGGTCCTGGAGAGCCACTATCTAGCACATTTTAGAGGTTTCCTTGCTTCAACACATTTGATTCCATGTTCAGCAGCTCATGAGGCTCTACAGAGGCATGTTAATCACCTGCTGATTATCATCAGGTGTGTTAATGCTGTGTAGTCTCTAAACATGCTGGGTAGCAGCTCTCCAGGACTAGGGTTTCTTACACCTCCATTAAATGCACAATAATTAACTTTTTGATTTTTTCAACATCATTTTCACTATCCCTTAAAAACAAAAAGAACACTTCCAAGCATCATATAAGGCCACAACAAAGTTTGAGTAACGTGCATGTCTGTTATCACGGATTCATAGGACTTCAGGGCTTGTTTTTGCTGACATTCAACAGATGTTTACCTGTGGTCACAACACAGCTTTTCTCTCAGTGTCTTCCTTCTGTGTTGGTCACACGGTTATTTTTCAAAAAAATGATGTTAGACAATAGTAACGTCCAGGGGCGCCGTAAAGCGGTGAAAGATTAGGAAGATTCTAAGGGCCCACAGCTGTCAGGTGTCAGAACCCAAGTCCCCAAACCAGCCTCTCCCAGCTAGCCGGCCTCCACCATGGACCACAACTCCCAGCATGCCCCTCGCGGGGATTCCCTCCACGTCGCACCTACGTCACGAACCGCGACTATATACGGAAGTCGCCTCCCCAGCTCACCACTCAGTCATCGTTTCTTCGGATCTATGATCAGAGTTTCCAAGCAACCGATCCATCGTACGAACTCTCAGCTCACAGTAAGTGTTCTTACTTACTTCGGGAAAACCCAGCATTTCCGTGTCACTTCATTGACGCTCGAACGCTCGGGGATTCCTAGATTAAACCGAGAGCCGGCGTTTCACCGACGCTATCGCTTCCGCGTCTGTGAGACAACGCTCTCTAAAAGCTCAACTCCTGTATCCAGCCGACCAGTCTGACAGGATTACTAAGTCCGTTAACCCAGCGGAGTTTGAGCAAATGAAGAAGGAGATAGTTCAGTTCCACGCCTTGGTTGATTGGCTCAACACCAAGGTGAACTCCCTGACCGACCTCACCCTTCAGTTGACCACATCCCTCAATGCTCTCCGGCAGCAAGCCCTCGCTCCACCTAAGGAGGAGCTGCAGTTCAGCCTACCGGAGAGGTGGAATGGAGAGGTTGGGAGCCCAGATGGTCTGCTCGCCTCCCTCGATATGCAATTCGAGTGCCAACCGGGACGCTTCCCCACTGCCCGCTCTCGGGTTGCGCACCTCACCTCCCTGCTTTCTGGACGCGCTCAGGAGTGGGCCGCTGCTCTTTATAATTCTAAATCCCCTACCTGCAATGACTATGCTGCTTTTGTGGCCACCCTCAGGAAGACCTTCGTTCCACCCAGTAGCGAAGTGGGGGCTGAAGCACGTCTCTTAAAGCTCCGCCAACGTGAATGCTCTGTGTGCGCCTATGCGTCAGAGTTTTGCACCATCGCGGCCAAACTACAGTGGGATGACTCTGCCCTTCGAGCTGTTTTTTTGGAGGGGTTGGCGCCCTACATCCGAGACGAGATGGCGGGAAGAGAACTACCCCAGACCCTGGATGAGGTTGCCGACCTGGCGTTGCGCATCGACCAGCAGGTTCTGGTTCGACCCAGATAATCCACTCGCCCACTCAGAGCGCCCGGACCTCTTCCTTGTTCACCAACGCCAGCTTCCAGACCCACTTCTACTGAGGAGCCTAGGCAGCTAGGCCACCTTTCCCCGGAGGAGAGACAGCGACGGTGGCGCGAGGGTCTCTGTGCCTATTGTGGCTCTCCCAACCACCGGAGCCTGGACTGCCCATTACGGCCGGGAAAAGGAGGAACCCACTGAGTATCGGGGTAGCTCAGCCTGGGTCACCCTCTGCCTCTACCTCTTCCCACTGACTCCTCCTTCCTGTCACCCTCCTACACGATGAGACCTCACATCAGGTGCATGCTCTGATGGACTCAGGGGCCGCCGACAACTTCATGGATGTGGATCTGGCTAAACGCCTACGGATCCCCCTGACTCCCCTGGAATGAGTTGTTTTGGTGACCTCGGTGAACGGCAGACCTCTCCAGCCCTATCCTGTCCAAGAACGAACCCAGTCACTCCAGATGGTCCTCCAAGGCCACTGGGAAACGCTCCACTTTCTCATCATCTCTGCTCCCTCCTCTCCTCTAATCTTGGGGTTCCCCTGGTTCCGTCTCCACGACCCCCATCTTGGGGTTCCCCTGGCTCAGTCTCCACGACCCCCAGATTTCCTGGTCCCAGAACCACCTTTTAGGCTGGGGGACCCAGTGTCAGGCCCACCTCTCTCCTCCTCCATCCATGGCAGACCGCCCGGCTGGTGGTCTTGGTCCTCTACCGCCCAATTCGCCACTACCCTATCGAGACCTGGCTGCAGTCTTCGATAAGCGATGCGCCACCACACTGCCGCCTCACCGCCCATATGACATGGAGATCAGGCTACAACCAGGTACCAGTCCTCCCCGTGGGCGCCTTTTCTCTCTCTCTCCCTCCGAAACCAGAGCTATGGAGGAGTATATCAACCAGGCCCTCCAGCAGGGTTTCACTCCTCTTCCCTGGGTGCTGCAGGCTTCTTCTTTGTGAAGAAAAAGGAAGGCGACCTTCGTCCCTGTATAGACTACCGGGGTCTAAACAAAATCACTATCGGGGCCGCCATCCCCTGCCACTCCTCACGACTGCTCTGGACTCCATCTCCTAGGCGTGGATGTTCACAAAATTGGACCTCCGGAGCGCCTACAATCTGGTCCGCATCAAAGCTGGGGATGAGTGGAAGACCACATTCATCACCCCCACCGGTCATTGGGAGTACCAGGTCACGCCCTTCGGGTTGTGCAATAGCCCCGCCGTATTCCAACGCCTCATTAACGATGTTCTCCGCTACATGCTGGGCCGGTGGGTGTTTGCCTACCTGGATGACATCTTGATTTACTCCAAGTCCGAGGCCGAACACCTCCACCATGTTCGTGCCGTCCTGACCCGGCTTCTGAGCAACAACCTATACTGCAAGCCCGAGAAATGCTCTTTCCACCAGCGGGCTATCTCATTCCTGGGCTTCATGATCTCGGACCAGGTCATAACCATGGACCCTCAGAAGGTCCAGGCATACGCTGACTGGCCCCTTCCTACGAGCCTAAAAGAGCTATAGAGTTTTCTGTGCTTCTGCTATTTTTACCACCGTTTTATTAAGAACTTCAGCACCATTGTGGCACCACTCACCTTCCTCCCCCGACCAAGCCCTCCCGGCCAACCGTTCCGTCTGACACCAGACGTCATTCGGGCTTCCGCCACCTGGTCACCCGGTTCACGTCGGCCCCTATCCTCCGCCATCCAGAGACTACGGAGCCCTTCGTGGTCGAAGTCGATGCCTCGGACGTCGGTGCCGGTGCCATCCCGATGACAGACTCCATCCCTGCACCTACTTCGCTAGGAAGTTTTCCGCCACCCAGCAGAAGTATAGCGTGGGTGATCGGGAACTGCTGGCCATAAAATGGGTGCTGGAGGAGTGGAGACAGTGGCTTCTAGGCACCACCCAGCCTTTCACTATCTGGACGGTCCACCAGAACCTGACTCACATCCGATCAGTCAAGCAGCTCAATCCTCGCCAGGCCCGCTGGGCCCTCTTCTTCGAGCCCTATGAGTTCCATCTTGCCTACCGCCCTGGGACTAAGAACCAGAAGGCTGATGCCCTCTCCTGCCAGTTCACACACTCCACGCCCACGTCCGAGCCTGCACCAATTCTCCCAGAGCACCGTTTCCTGGCCCACCTAAGGTGGCCGTTGGAGGAGGCTATCCAGAACGCCCTCCGGAACGACCCCGCACCTCCAGAGACCCCCGCGGTTCGTCTCTATGCGCCTACATCATGTCGCAGTGAGGCGCTCTCCTGGACCCACTCCTCACGCCTGTCTGGCCACGCGGGGTTCTCTCGAACTCTGAGGTTCCTCCAGCGAGCACTCTGGTGGCCTTGCATGGCAAGAGATGTTAAGGAATACACTACCGCCTGTGACATCTGCGCCTGCTCCAAAGCACCCAGCCAGGCCCCTGTTGGTGTCCTCAGACCTCTTCCAGTGCCCTGCCGTCCGTGGTCCCACGTGGGTCTGGATTTCGTGACAGGACTCCCCCCGGTCAACAACCTCAACACGGTCCTCACAGTCACTGACTGGTTTTCTAAGGCGGTCCACTTCATCGCCCTTCCGGGTCTCCCTTTGGCCCGACGCACGGCGGAAATATTCCTGGAGAACGTGGTGCGCCTGCACGGCTTCCCTGTTGATGTGGTCTCCGGCCGGGGTCCCCAGTTTACGGCCCAATTCTGGAAAGCCTTTTGCCACCTAATGGGAGCATCAGTCAGCCTATCCTCAGGCTATCACCCGCAGACCAATGGTCAGACGGAGCGGGCTAACCAACAGCTGGGTCGGTACCTCCGGTGCTTTGTCTCGGCCCAACCCTCGCAATGGCCTAAATACCTCCTCTGGGCAGAGCTGTCCCACAACCTTCACACCTCTTCAACAACTCATTTGTCCCCTTTCGAGGTCTGCTATGGCTACCAACCCCCGGTCTTCGCCCACCAGCAGCCCAAAGTTGCTGTACCTGCCGCACAATCCCTAGTGAGGTGCTGCAAGAATGCCTGGATCAAAGCACGAGCTTCCATCACCCGAGCCAATGGCCATTACGCTCGCCAACATCTCCGCCGTCTTGTCCTTGTCCCTCTTATGTCCCTGGGGATAAGGTCTGGGTGTCCACTGCGGACCTCCGCTTCCGTGCAGGGTCCAAAAAGCTTGCTCCCTGGTTCCTCAGGCCTTACACAATACAGAAGGTCATCAACCCAGTCTCGTACCGGCTGCGGTTACCGGCGACTCTCCGCATTCATCCCACCTTCCACATCTCCCGACTCAAGCCCCATGTGGAATCCTCCCTGCTTCTGGCTCCGGCGCCTCCGCCTGCCCGCTTCCTCGACGGTGAGCCCATCTACACCATCCGATGCATCCTGGACGCCCGTCGCAGGGGTCAGGGATGTCAGTACCTCGTGGACTGGGCGGACTACGGCCCAGAGGAACGCTCCTGGGAACCGGCCCACTCCATCCTGGACCCTGACCTGATCTCTGACTTCTAGAACCGCCGGGGCCACCCTGGGACTTCAGGAGCAGTCCCTCGACGGGGTGGGTGGGGGGTGGGGGGGGTCCTGTCAGAACCCAAGTCCCCAAACCAGCCTCTCCCAGCTAGCCGGCCTCCACCATGGACCACAACTCCCAGCATGCCCCTCGCGGGGATTCCCTCCACGTCGCACCTACGTCACGAACTGTGACTATATACGGAAGTCGCCTCCCCAGCTCACCACAGTCATCGTTTCTTCGGATCTATGATCAGAGTTTCCAAGCAACCGATCCATCGTACGAACTCTCAGCTCACAGTAAGTGTTCTTACTTACTTCGGGAAAACCCAGCATTTCCGCATCACTTCATTGACGCTCGAACGCTCTGAGATTCTTAGATTAAACCGAGAGCCGGCATTTCACGGACGCTATCACTTCCGCGTCTGTGAGACAATGCTCTCCACAAGCTCAACTCCCGTATCCAGCCGACCAGTCTGACATCAGGGGCCAAAAAAAGTTTCAAAGTTGAATAAAAAATAAATACAATTTAAAAATCACAAGTACTTTACTTTGCAGTATTTTTGCTCATTTAAGACATTAAACAAACAATCTTTTAGTCTTTATGAAATGTAAATTTGTTCAGAGGTCCCTACTTTATTTTGACTAATTAATTTGACCCCCCCCCCCCCCCCCCCCAACGGCATAAAATGGTACAGTTCACCTGGCCGAGGGTCGCGTAGCAGGCGAGGCCAGCTTCACGCAGCAGTCAGACAGCAGAGGCTGCAGTAAAAATATGTCTGAGTCACGGAAAAGGAAAGAAAGAAAGGAGAAAGAGGACAGGCAGAAGAGAGGGCGTCAGTATGTCACACAGTTTTTCTCAAAGAAAAGTGGGTTTAGTTAGTGAGTGGTTAAATTCAACCTGTTTGTTGGCTTTGATATCCATAGTGAGAGGAATGTTGGTTACGTATTGTAACCCCAGGTTTTATGAGTCTAGTCGCAACCCTTAAGCTAGCTGCTATTGGAAGGATGATCTCAGCATCAGCCAATCATGAAGAGCTTAAATGTACGCCCACCAACGGTGGGCACCCCTTGTGGGTATATAAGTAGAGCGACTCCACTGTTTGCCTCCAATGGCTCTTGGTCCTAACAGAACCAGTGGGGCCATTTGCTTAAGGGCTGCGATTAGACTCATAGAATCTGGGGTTACAATACGTAACCAACGTTCTATGTCGTATAGTCTTAGCCCTTAAGCTAACTGCTATTGGAATAATGCGCAGCTGGATGGGTTTACGCCACACTGGTTAGGTCAACCAAATGGACACACCCAACATGTCTCATTTTAGAGAGGGCCGCTCAGCCTCAGCCGAGGGCTTAAAAGGATGAGGCAGCCAGAGATAAGAGTGGGGCCCCCACTAAAATCATCATCCACAAGAGGATGAAATTCATTCAAGTAGGGCTGATGTGGTGCCATAATGCTTTCACTCAGCCTGCCTGAGGTCCAAGCACTGAACGAGTGATGGAACCTGAAGACACATCTCATAAATAATAACGAGTAAAGGGACATGGGGAAGCCCATGAAGCAGCCTGAAAAATGTCTTCCATCGACACACCACTGTGGAGCGCCATAGAAGAGGAAATCCCTCTGGCTGAGTGAGCCCGGAGTGTCTCAGGAGGATCCCGCCCTGATGATGTGTAAGCGAGTGAAATGGCGTCACACAGCCAGTGTGAAAGATGCTGGGTTGACAGCGCTTGTCCAAGGGAAGAGTCTCTGTAGTGCACAAACAGGCTTTGTGAGCGGCAAATCCCTGAAGTGCGTGACACATATCGTGTGAGCGCGTGCACCGGGCAGAGAAGATGGGAAGCCGCCTCCTCATCAGAATTATGGGGAGGAGGAAAAAGTCCAGCCAATGAAATTGACCTGGATTTGAAGGAAGTATTAATGTTTTTGGGCACAAAGGCTGGGTTGGGGCAGAAAACAGCAGACCCGCCATCTTCCCGGATCCTGAGGCATGCGGGAGCCACTGAGAGGGCAGTTAGGTCGTTCACTCTCTTGACTGATGCCAGCGCCAGCAGCAAGGCAGTTTTGAGTGACAGAAACTTGAGTGAGGCCTGGTCCAAGGGTTCAAATGAGGCTTCAGATAAGCCGCGCAGAACCACCGTTAGGTCCCACATTGGAAATAGCGGGCGGGACACAAGTCTGTACCTTCTGACACCTTTTAGAGACTCTCTTGGTTAGCTTGCTTCTCACACCAAACCTTCCGTCAGGAATCCTGGCGTGACCTTTGACCCAGCTCTCACCCTGGATTCTCATGTCAGTTCTCTTGTTGGCTCTTCCTTCTTCCATCTCAGGAACATTGCTAAGCTGAGTCCCATTCTGTCTCGCTCTGAACTTGAGACTGTTCTCTGCACCTTCATCTCCTCACGCTTAGACTACTGTAACTCTCTTTTCACGTGTCTGAGCAGAACCTCCCTGAACCGTCTACAGGTGGTTCAGAACGCCTGTGCTCGGCTTCTGACCAAGTCCTCCTAACACACCCACATCACCCCGCTTCTCCTCCAGCTTCACTGGCTGCCAGTGAACTTCAGGGTTCATTTCAAGATCCTGGTTCTGGTCTATAGGGCCTTACATGGACAAGCACCATCTTACATTGGTGATCTTCTTAGTCCCTACACCCCCAGCAGGTCCCTGAGGTCCAGTGATCAAAGCCTACTGGTTGTGCAGCGCACCAGGCTAAAGACCAAAGGTGACAGATCATTTGCTGCTGTGGCTCCCAGACTCTGGACCTCTCTCCCCCTGAGCCTGAGATCAGTGGACTCAGTGGTCTCCTTCAAAAAGCAGCTGAAGACTCACTTGTTCAAGCTGGCTTTTGTATGACCTTCTTCACCACTCTCTCTTTATTCGACTCTCCCCACCTATTCCACCTTCCTCAGGATCCACTGATTTCCCTCTTTCCTATTCACTCTCTCTCTTCCTTAACATTTTTTCTTTTAAATCGCAATTGCTTATTGCTCATTTTAAATATATTTTTAAACATTTTCAAAATGCTTTTTTCTATTTTTACAATTTTTATATTCTTTGTTTTTGTGAAACGCCTCATGATTTTTATCTTGAGAGGCGCTATAGAAATTATATTTTCTTCTTCTTCTTCTTTTAGAAAACGTTTTGTCAGGGGATGATTGAAAACAGATCTATCTCCAAAACCTTGGTGACAGGATGAGATAGCTGCAGCATATGTTTTAATAGTGCTGAATGCGAGGCCCCTGTCCACCAGTATCTGCAGAAATGATAGGACATCCGCCAGCTGGCAGGAGAGCGCTTTAACATTCCGCTCTGTGCACCATTTTTGGAAAGCTGCCCATTTAGCAGCATAGGATGCGACGGTAGAAGGCGCCTGCGCACTCCGAATCGTGGCGACCACATCATGCGGCAGCCCAGAAGCCTCTAAGCGTGACCGCTCAGCGGCCAGACCCACAGCCATTGGCCTATTTCTGGAGGATGTTTGATTATCCCATCCGCCTGGAGAAGGGCGTCCGCCCTCCACGGGAGCCTCCACGGGGAGTCGGACACTAGCGCTTGCAGGTCCGGAAACCATGACGCGGACAAGCGTCTGGGAGCTACCAGAATTACCGAGAGCTGTTCAGACCGAACTCGGTCCAGGAGACGGGGAATCAGTGGGACCGGCGGAAACGCATACAGGAGCGTCTGAGGCCAGGGCTGGCGTGAGAAGGTGTCCGCTCCAAGCGGGGGGTGGTCCCGGGGACTCAGGGAAAACCACAGGCGACACTGAGCGTTTTCGCGAGCTGCGAACAGATCCACAGAGGGTTCCCCGAACTTGATCCAGATCTGTGATATCAGTGCGGGATGCAGACGCCAGTCGGAGTCGCGGGGTCCCCCTCTCGACAGGATGTCTGCTGCCACATTCAGGAACCCAGGAATGTAGGTGGCTTTGATGGACAGCAGGTGGACATGTGCCCAACACAGTAAATCTGTGGCTACCGATTGAACTCCCCCATGGCGATTTATGTAGGCTGCCGCCACCTGGTTGTCTGTGTGAACTTCGACATGACGGCCCTCGAGAAGGGCAGCGATCTTTTCAGCCACGGGCAGAGCAGCACAAAATGGGCACGAGGCCTGGGGGGTCAAGGCCAGGCCAACGTGATGAGCCCCGAGACAGACCTCACATTTGATGTGCAGGTCGCCACTGGAGATGGAGCCCGTCTGGCAGGCCGGGCAGGTCCTTGCGTTGCTGGACATGACTGGTGAGTTGAATGTTGTTTCTAGATAATTTGCTCTTTAAAGAAAGCTCTTAAGCTTGGCTTGAAGAGATAACGGAGGCGAACAGTGGAGTTGCTCCACTTATATACCCACAAGGGGTGCCCACCATTGGTGGGCATACATTTAAGCTCTTTATGATTGGCTGATACTGAGATCATCCTTCCAATAGCAGCTAGCTTAAGGGCTAAGACTAGATGAAATAGAACTGTGTTTCATCTAATTATGGTAAATGGGTTGTTGTCCTAGTCCCTACCAGAATCAGCAGCTGATGATATGTCAGCAGGTGTCCCCTCACAACCCAATGAACCTCAAGAAGGTGAGCAATGTTGCATGTTAGCTAGCAGCCTCATTTAAGGGGTTCTCTGGGAATCACTTAAGGCTCTCTTCTCTATCAGTTATATTACAAAGGAATATAAAAAGGCTATTTTTGGTGATAAACACATTGTTTTTCCACATAATGATAATTATATATAAAAATCAGTAAAAATGTATAGATTGTTTTGGATGCTGGGCAGGTTGCAGTGTTGCCAACTCAGCGACTTTGTCACTGTTCCTAACAACTTTTTGACCCCCCTCAACGACTTTTTTTCCAAAAAGCGCCTAGCGACAAAGTTAGCGACATTTCTCAGGACCCGTTGCTACTTTCTGTAGAACTTTCATGTAGATATTCCCCACAGATTAGCAACAAAGAAACCATTTGCACTCTGAACCGTTCTTCCGGGAGTAAGGAAAGAGAACGATACTCTGCACATGTGCACGAGGACTGACCAATCATAAACCGTTTTCGGCCGGTCTGATTCGCTGAAGACAGAGTACAGCTGCAGAGCTGGAGACCGCCGATTTACGTCTGCTGCTTTCATATTACTGCAGGCTCACGCTTCTACTAGAGACGGCGCGGGGGCCATCTCTGGTTCTGCAGCCGTCAGACACTTTGGCTTTTCCTGCATTTGGCAAATGAAGTCATCGGGAGTTTCAACTACCGTCCCGTTTACACACGCAGCTCTGTGGCTCATCTGAATTTCCTTCAGTGACACAGGGATGGTTATACTATGAGACACCCGCTCCCTTTTGCTCGGTGCACCGTTATTATCACGATGGAGAGAATGCACAACAGAGAAGTTGAGAACCTATGAGGTGTAAAAAACAGCTTTTTAGGAAAATGTCTGTGAGAATGAGGAGAGCAGGAGGTCTGAGTTATATCCTACAACAGAACTGTTTGGATCACCACACCATATCTGTCTTAATGCCCCTTTATTGGTAGTTTTGGAATTTATTGTACATTTCAAAGCAATTTGGGCCCATTTTAATCATACTAATTAATAACTTTAACATATAACATAGTTTTTATTTTCCTCCCTTTTAGTCCTATATATATATATTAGATGCTATGGGGAAAACGAACGCTAATGTGGCGTGATGATGTCATCAATATGTAAATTAGCACGTGACATCATCTGGCGACATCTAGTGACTTTTGGGGGGAACTTCAGCTACTTTCAGTCAAAAACAGTTGGCAACACTGGCAGGTTGAAGCATTGTTATTTAGTCCGTCACTAAGTATGTCTCTCAGGAGCATTATTAATTATATCACTGTAAATAATAAATCTTGCTGTGTACAATCAGGCTGAATATATTTTTAGCTGTTTTTTTGTTGTTGAGAAAAATGGGGTTTCTAGAGACTTATAAACAAATTCATGCAGTTATCCAACTTTAAAATTTTATGTAACCCTAACTGACTTCGGCTTGAACTGTGTGCTTATTCATTTTGTGTCTGTGATGAAGGCATCAAGACTTAATAAAGAAGTCACCTTGTGAGCAGTGAATCCTTAATTTTTGTCAGTCATACAGAAATACTTGATTTCAAGAGGAAAGATGTCACACCCTGTCCTGTCTCCCCATTGTGTTCAACCTGCATCTCTGTTAATTGCTCCCACCTGCCTCTCGTTTTCCAATCACCCAAGCTCCCACCCCGCTTGTATTTAAACCCCTCCAGTTCTGTGTCTCTGGTTGGTTCGTTGTTCCCATGTCCTGCGCGTGTTTATCATTAAAAGACTTTACCTGTCCCAGGTTGTCTTTCTGCCTGATTGCTTCCCAGCGTTTGGATCCTTACATCCGCTCCACTCACCAGCACGTCGTGATAGAAGACAGCTGAAAATGTAGTTATGTAAAGCTTTGACACAACATGGACATTTAATTAGATATCCAAATTTGAATTTGATCATCAAATAACATTTTAGAATAAACACATTTTAAGGGAGTAATAGGGAAAAGGAGATTAACACCTTTCAGCATTTCCTGCTTTTTTCAGCAGTGATATTGCTAATTCTGTTGAAGGAAATTCACTGTTTAATGAGAGACAGCTGGTGAAAATGATATGTAAATAAGTAAGAATGCATGTAGACCTACATAATTAAGCAAAACTGAAACACTAATATGAAGTATATATATTATATTTTTTTCTCCCTTCTAATCTGGGAGGGTGGAACCCCAGCTCCAGCTATGGACAAGCCCCCAGGAGGCCCAACTTGATATTTTTTCATGGGGCCCAAAATCTCTGGCAGCCCCCCTGGTAATGTCACATATCAACATGCTGCCCCTGGAGTCTGCTTACAGCACTTGATGAGGGGACCAGGTGTGATGAATGAAGGCTGATGAGATGAATGATGGTGCATGCATGGCAGGGTCATGACAGTCTTACCTCCGCACGCTCTGTCTTTCCTTTTGTTGGTGTGGTTCATGCGCGGCGCGCGCTCCTGCATAAAATCCCGCGTCCTTGCTGGATTAACAGCCACTGCTTTCTCTTCACAAACAGTTTAATTTAAGATTTAAACATGAAACGGAAACCCTTCAGCAACGTGGGACAGTGTTTCAATTTGCGGGTAATTCTGGTCTCCCTTTACTACAGCAGCCACTCAGCTATGGAGGCTGCTGGCCTACGGAGGCTCGGAGCTGGACTCTGGCAAAGGTGAACACGATCAAACTACTTTTGAGGAGGGAGAGCTTTGCTGCATTTTTGCTACTGAAATAAGACGTTTCAACCAAGCACTGTATGCTTTTTACATTTTACAAGTGTGATTAAAACATTTAGTAAAAATAAACATTTTAAATTCTCACATTTTAGGGGTGCTGGGAGATGATTTAGGGGTGCTTCAGCACTCCCCAACATAGGCTAAAAACGCTCATGGTGCTGATGGCAATTCTGAACGAAATGAACAAGGTCCATGCCAAACCAACGGAAAAAAAGGTTAGAAGCAAGGTACGAAACAGACACTGTAAAATAATTATAAGTATTAAGATGTTAAAAGTATATAAATGTCAAAAGAAAACAATACATGAGCTAAGATCTACAACCAGGGGCAGTCCTAGCTCGTTTGGTGCCCTGGGCGATCACACTTCCTTATGCGTGATTTACTTGACCAACTTATTACAATATGTGATGCATTTATACCCCAAGGCATAAAGAAGGCAAGAGCAAAAAAGCAAGTAGCCGTCGCCGCTGTAACATATGTTCTCCAAAAGACACACAGCACTCCCAAAAATAAAAAGGATTTTTCAATACCTAATACCCATTTTGCCGCCCCCATTGTCCAGGTCTAAAACTGCTACTGTTTACAGCAATATATTCCAATTCATGTTCATGAATATCTTTATTCTTCATGTTTTCAAGGTTTCAAGTGTTTGAAATTTAAACAAAGTGCTTGAACTGTAAGTGATAGATACTGCAGGTGTGTGTGTGTGTGTGTGTGTGTGTGTGTGTGTGTGTGTGTGTGTGTGTGTGTGTGTGTGTGTGTGTGTGTGTGTGTGTGTGTGTGTGTGTGTGTGTGTGTGTGTGTGTGTGTGTGTGTGTGTGTGTAAACATGAGCAGCAAATTATCAGAAAGCAAAAGATCAGTCTTGATGAAATGTAGATTTGGGTTCTGATTAGGGTTGTCACGGTAACCGGTGTAGCGGTAAACCCCGGTAAAAAAGTTGACAAAAATAATAACCGTCTTGTTTTAAAATATATATATTATCTTGGTGGGTTACCGTGGCTGCGGTGTAGGCGCGGTGACCCTTACCAGCCACCGTATCATCTGCTGAAGTTGCCGGCAGCACATGTGCGCTTTGTTTACGACCAAAACTTTCTTGAGGCTAAAGCTGAAATAATGACCAAAGGAGGAGACAGCAGCGCTCAGGACATTTATTATCCCTCAAAGAAGACAAAGTGGGAAGTACGGGCATTTTTTTTTATATTTGAAGAATGCCGAGGGACAGTTGATAGAAGACGGCTATCCTGTTTGCAGCACGTGCAGAAAAAGTGTCTGTGAAAGGCAGCAACGCTTCAAATCTCATGACACATCTGCGTGACCATCACCCACAACTCTACAGTCAACGCAAGGCAAGCTAACGTTAGCGTTTTAGCTAAAATGCGTGATCCGAGGATTTGGGTTGAGGGAGAAAGCAACGAGTCGCTATATAAAGCAGCCGCAGCGCCGCTACCTGCATATAAACCGTGTCGCAGACACCCCCATGTTGAAATGACGCTATGCATTACGGGGCTCCCAGGGGCAGATAAGAGTTGGTCTCTCTCCGAGAATAATTATGAATTTAACAATGATTACTGCCTGATGACATTTTCCCACATCTGCAAAGCTCACTGGAAGGACACAAACCGAGGACAATATTTTCCTGATATAGGGTTTATTACTCAAGTAAGTGTCATGTTTGGAGGAAGGTACCTAACCCAAGACATGCAGAATGCAACACAGACCAAAAACGGATGGTAAAATGATTTATTTATAAAGGAGGAACTTAGGATGCACAGATAAGTCTGTGATTGGAACTGCTACGACAGCTCAGCGTCTGGAGGAGGGAGAACACAGGTGAGCATAGGTTCTGATTCAGAAGTCCAATGTAGGCAGAGGTAGAGCCCTGCACTGAAGCCCTAGGCCCTCGTGTCGGCCCGGCCCGACGGCCCTCGGGCCGGGCGCCTTTATTTTTAATCGAATTCATTAAAAAAACGAAACACAAACGCAACATAGTAGAGCCCTGCGCGGGACTGTTTTCTTCATCCCGCTCCTGCCCGCTCCCGCTGAATTTCTGACCATTAACGCCTGCAACTGCAGCGTTAAACCAGGGGCGGATTAAGGACTGAAGAACATCCGGGGCTTAACACACGCACACACACACGCTCACACACACACACACACACACACACACACACACACACACGTGACACGCACTGGTCAACATCATATTTGTCTTGTACCACATAATTTTTAATCTGAAGCTACATATTAAGCATTTTCAGGTCAGAGTATTGTTCCTGTTAGTGTTTAGTGTGAGATGATAGTAAATATTCCCTTTCTTTCTCCAACAAATTTACCTGATAGTAAGCTAGCTTTAGGCAAACCAGCAGCACAACAAATATTTTCAAATAAGACTCACAAACCTGAGTCAACACCAGTCTCATCAAAGCTGGGGTTCTGTCGCCGTACTTTTGGTCTAAAAAACGTCCTTATGTCCATCTTCACTCATGCGTTTCAGGCAGAGAGAGCAGAAGAAGCCGGCTGCTGAAGGGCTTCTTCTTCAGTGGTGGAGGCTCAGGCAGGCTGTATACAAACTACTGCCAGCTGCTCCCTCTCTGTTGGACTTTGGTACTGCATGTTACTTCTGCGAGTTAGATCCGGGGCTTCAGCCCAAGTAGCCAGGCCTAATGCCGCCCCTGCGTTAAACTCCCGCCCACACCCGTAGTGTGCATATCTACTCCCGCCCACACCCGTAGTGTGCATATCTACTCCCGCCCGCACCCCTAGTGTGCATATCTACTCCCGCCCGCACCCGTAGTGTGCATATCTACTCCCGCCCGCACCCGTAGTGTGCATATCTACTCCCGCCCGCAACCGCAAAACTCGGAGAAATTACGCAGCTGGACCGAGCGCAATTTGTGGCAGCGGCAGCGCGAGTGGCACTTGCGTTGGCAGCTCTGACTCTTCCGGGTGGTGCCACGGCTTTTAGTGGCACCTGCCACTGCTGCCATGGCCGCTGTCACTGCTGCCACAGCTGCCACGGCCCATGCCACTGCTGCCAAGACACTTCCGGGTGGTGCCACGGCTTTTAGTGGCACTAGCCACGCCCCCTGCCTCTAAAAGTCGTGGCACCACCCGGAACTGGTGGTGCCACGACTTTTAGTGGCACCTGCCACTGCTGCCACGGTACCTGCAGCTGCCACAGGCTGTAGTGACTTCAGTAATTGCAGCACTTATTGCATCATCGGCCTCATCATGCCAACGTTTTTATTTTTTACTTTATTAACAAAATCAAAACAAACAAGGCTGTCACCAAAAATATTTGAAATATTTCAAGCGGTTTACAAATGCATTTCCCAGTCACTCCATGCATATACAGTGTAATGCAATCAGAAGCGTTAATGCATTTATTTTTTCCATCATTTTTATTGCTCCCACAGACGAATCCGTGACAGCTCTAGTGGAAGATCCACAGACACTTCCGGGTTGAGGACCGGCGGGTCATTGGCCTCCGGTACGGAGTCAGGAAGCAGGGGAACACCAGAGGCAGATGAAGAGCGCCAGAGCAGTTCTCAGTTTCTGAAATAATTTATGACAACTGCTACCAATGTGGATTGTGGAATAAAAAGAGATAAACTGTTAGTTTTCTCAATATTGTCATTGCAATCGCAGCAGATATCGCCATCTGCCGGCTTAAAATGGTTATTGCAGTACATTTTAAACAACTTGGAAGTGAAAAGGCTGTTTGTCACTACAACAGATTTGGGAATGTAGTTTATTGTTAATTGATATTGTGATTTTACAAAAATAAAGTTTTGTATTGTGTATATAGATTTATCACTCTCTGTAATGTGAAGGGACTCCAATAAAGAAGACTTAAAACACAATAAAACTTTATTAAAACCAAGACCTATGCTGTTTAGTCTTGTACCTCAAATCTGGAGAAAACTTTGAGGTTCTTCTCATCTATGATAAAGGAACAGAACTTGTCATAGTCATTTTTATTTTCAAAAGCAAAAGTCAAATGTTCTGCTGGAGAGTCATAATCATGGTCCTCGTTCCAGCTTTGAACTGCCTCAAGGACTTCCTGCTGTTCTTCCTCATCCATGGACAGAACGGATGGCACTTTAACCATTCCCTCGAACAGTGTTCCCTTTACCCACTCGGCTGCTGCCAGCGTGTCTGCCAAAATACTGCTTTCCTGTGAAAATGACAGACACACACACACACACACACACACACACATTTATATATATACATGCAATGTTTATGCATGTATGCTGAAAACCCCTCTTTGATTTCGAAGTAGAAGTTGCAAAATTCCCGGGACATCAAACACCCTCCGTCCTCACTGTAAATATATACATATGTACTATATACTATACTTGTTATGTGTGCTTTACCTTTGGAGTGTCATCATTAATGGCCAGTTCTGCTTTTCTGTGAGGTCAGAGAAATCATGGCGTTTCAAAATTTCAGCTTATTATACATGCTCCTAACAGGAGTCAGCACCCAAATGTTACTATACCCTTCATTGTCAATGAATGGCTTGGTCTTCATAAGCAAGTCTTCTGCTTGAAAACGGCAGATGACATTTGTAGTCTGCACCCACTGAATCAGAGCCTATAAAACAATTTTACATCAAATTAATTTGGAAAAAGTTAGAATCTACATTATGCAGATCTTTGACCACATTATTATTGTGAAGGCACTATTTTCTGTTGGTGAAAATGTAATTTTAGCATCCAACTTCTTCCTGCTTGTGTTACAAAACATTACAAATACTAGTAAGTTGTGTTTTTTTATATTTATAAGTGTCATATAAACATACCTCAGGCAGAATAACATCTGTTATGAAATGAGGATCCACAGATGTAGTTCCTGAAAGTGACAGGACTCTTTCCAAACGCTGGATGATTGTTTCAGTCTGGAACAGGAAGTAATAAATATAATAAATGAACAATAAAATTATACAATTAATTGGGAGGTTGGAGAGAAAGTCATTAAATTCTTTAGTTCTGTATAACTTCCAATGTACGTTCTTGTCAATAACACATTATTTATAAATTTTACCATGGCCAATTTACACCTTATCCTGTAGAATAAATCTCTGTTTAGTAATTCTTCTTTTAGTAATATTGTATAAATTTGTATTTGTATTTACTGTACATATTTAGAGAGTAACAGGGACGGTGCTTTAAGTCCAGACGCCTTTCTTTCAAAGCTCCTTAGACTACAATGACCTGGATGACTGAGAACCTTCACAGACACATTCTATATGGTATTCTATATGGTTCCACAAACCAAAATATATTTTCCAAAAGGTTGGAGGATTAGAATTCCTGTTAAAATGTGACTTTGAAATATATAAATTACCAATCAAACTATCTGACTTCCATAAACAAATTCTGCTCTACTGGAAAATGATATTCAGCCACAACTTTACACCGCATAGCTCCACCTTGTGGAATAATAGAGCCATTGTAATTAATAGGAAGACTAAATTTAAAGAAGAATGGTATGACAAACAGATTTTATATGTGACAGATTTGATGGATAAAAATGGCAATTTGTTACAATTTGAATGTTTTGTCGAAAAATTTAATTTTAAATGCTCTGTTAGAGAGTTTAATCAAATCAGTAGAGCTATTCCACTTCCCTTAAATTCATGATTAAAAATACCTTGCTTAATTCAAATGTGGTGATTAAACTTCCTGAGTTGAAAATTGGCAAATTTAAATAAGGTGAACAAAAATGTAAAAACAAAGTACTTGGAAGTATGTTAAAAATAGTTATTCTATGATATTGACAAATCAAAGAAAATAAAAATCACAGGAAAGGAAACTACAGCCATGCAGCTATCTTAAATGGCCAATTGCACCCAAGTTGAACGAAATTCAATTCAAAATAATACATAATATCAATCCAGCTGCCGAAACATTAAGAAAAAGATTTAATTTTGAAGTGAACCGGTGTGTCTTTTGTATGACAGAATGTGAAACTATTGAGCACCTTTTCTTCTCGTGTTCAGTAACAACTGGTTTTTGGGAGGATGTTTATCGATTATTAAATATTGAGAGAAATGATGTATGGCTTAACAAATCTAAAGTGTTGATCTACATGGATGCTCTGCCAAAAAAGATATCCAAAATGGTGAATATTATTTTCATCATGGGAAAATACCATATACATAAAACTAAATGGAAAAACAGCAAGCCTAACATTAACCATTTTAAAAATGAAATAAAACAATTTACAACATCTCTAAAAGTAGTATCAGAAAATAACCAATCTATAACTGAGTTGTACGAAACAATGTCTGAGTTTCTTGTTCTTTAAATTACAGTCCAATGAATCAAACATGTTTGAAATATAATGCTGAAATATCAACCTCTGAACATTTTTTGTTTGTTGATGATATTTTATTTTTATTTTATTATTATTTTGCATCATAATTTATTTTATGGTGTAGTGTCATGTGGTAATTGTTGCAAGTTCTAAATGTAATTTTCATGTTCCTCATCTGAGGTCATTTGTATTTGCTTTATTCTTCAGTACGTTGAATGTAGGTTACATTTTAAACTGAATGTATGTGAAAACGAAGATTGAAATAGTTACAAAAAAGTTGTTTAAAATGTACTGCAATAACCATTTTAAGCCGGCAGATGGCGTTATCTGCTGCGATTGCAATGACAATATTGAGAAAACTAACAGTTTATCTCTTTTTATTCCACAATCCACATTGGTAGCAGTTGTCATAAATTATTTCAGAAATTGAGAACTGCTCTGGCGCTCTCCATCTGCCTCTGGTAATCCCCTGCTTCCTGACTCCGTACCGGAGGCCGGTGACCCGCCGGTCCTCAACCCGGAAGTGTCTGTGGATCTTCCACTAGAGCTGTCACAGATTCGTCTGTGGGAGCAATAAAAATGATGGAAAAAATAAATGCATTAATGCTTCTGATTGCATTACACTGTATATGCCTGGAGTGACTGGGAAATGCATTTGTAAACCGCTTGAAATATTTCAAATATTTTCGGTGACAGCCTTGTTTGTTTTGATTTTGTTAATAAAGTAAAAAATAAAAACGTTGGCATGATGAGGCCGATGATGCAATAAGTGCTGCAATTACTGAGGTCACTACAGCCTATGGCAGCCGCAGGTACCGTGGCAGCAGTGGCAGGTGCCACTAAAAGTCGTGGCACCACTTCCAGGTGGTGCCACGACTTTTAGAGGCAGGGGACGTGGCTAGTGCCACTAAAAGCCGTGGCACCACCTGGAAGTGTCTTGGCAGCAGTGGCATGGGCCGTGGCAGCAGTGGCATGGGCCGTGGCAGCAGTGGCAGGTGCCACTAAAAGCCGTGGCACCACCCGGAAGAGTCAGAGCTGCCACTGCAAGTGCCACTCGTGCTGCCGCTGCCACAAATCGCTCCTATTACCTCACAATAAAAGAGATGTATTGAGTTTGCGTCCTCTCTGGTCCTGGAGAAAACATGTCACAACCCGCGGCTCTCCCATCCTTCTGATGCGGCTCTCTGTGCTTGTAAAATAATGAATGGATATTTAAATAAAATGTTTTATATTTTACTGAATTAATTTTATATCTGTAAGTCAATTCTATGTAAAGATTGTCTGCGTAAACCTGAACAGGTCCAACCCGGTCTTACTGTGAGACCGGGTTGACGGGTCACGCTTGTGCGTAATCATAGGCACTTCCTGGGCTGAAGAGATTCTGGGATTCTCCTCCTGGATGTGTCGCACATTGGAGACAGGAACAAGCACTATTCAGCCAAAGTTTCATAATCAGGGAACATTTTCTAAGGGACAAGTCTCTCTGAGAGACAGGGTTTGGAAAACACTCGCTTCAGTGGGAGGAACCTTCCCGCATGCGCTCTGGTTCTGCGATGCGCTCCAAGCCCCTCTCCACAACTTCAGCTCGCTGTGCACATATGCGCTGAGCAGCTCAGATGTTCAGATGGGAATCTTTTCTTGGGTGATTTAGCTACATCTGCGATGTGTGTAACGAATAAATTGTCAGTTTGTCTGCATGCGTCGGGATAATTCTTTCTATTTTTTCTCTGTCAAAATAAACAGCCAAACACGGTAACTATCCGGTCAACACAAGCCCTGCTTTAGACTGTTTTGTTTGCTTGTGAAAATTGTTGGAAAGAGATCAAATTTAACTTGATTACCACCAGAGCCAGTGCGCCGTTATCTCCGTGGCGGTAAACGAGGGAAAAACAAATTGATCGGATCCTGCTCGTCTTTTAACACATTGGTCAGGATTGACGCACTTTGTTTTCATTTAGTTGGTTAAAAAAGTCAGGCTCGGGTCGGGCCAGAGAATCCTGAAAACCTTTTCGGGCCGGGTCGGGCTGGGGCTCAGATTTTAGGTCCGTGCAGGGGTCTAGGCAGAGGTGTTCAGCAGAACATCCTGTGGGGCGTGTAGATGTTGGCTGGAGGAGGGAGAGGTAGAGAGCCGGGGGGAAGCGCAGGAGAGGGAGCATAGGTGGAGAGAAGCGGGGCGTCCTGGTGGATGGGGCACTGGGTTGAGATGAGAGGTGGGTTATGGAGGTTGGTGATATGGTCCGCGTGCTGAAAATCCAAATCCTGGAGTAGAGGTAAGTATCTAAAGAGGCCGACAGGAATCCTGACGAAGGGTAAAAATCCAAATCAGTTCCAGGCGAAGCAAGAAAGGTCAACATCCAAAAATACTAGAGCTAAACACTACGAATAACATTAATCCAAGAAATACTAGAGATAACTCGAGTGGCTGGCTACTACCACGCTGAGGCAATCTTCCGGCGTCGAATTGTGTCCTCCATCCACCTTAAATAGGAAAACACCCCACTGATCAGGAACAGCTGGGCCACTCCCTCTCCTGGCAAGAGACTCACAGATGGTTAAGAGGAAGAGAGTACTCACCCCAGCTCATGACAGTAAGGGTAAAAAGGTATCTGAGTAGAAGGCGTACTGAGGCCTAGTCCACACGTAGCCGGGTCTTTTTAAAACGAATATCCGCCCCTCCAAAAACTTGCGTCCACACCACCTCGTTTTAAAAAAACTCTGTCCACACGTACCCGGATAAATACGTTGTTAAGGACATGCCAGACCTGTAGGCGGCAGTACTTCCCCCGTTCTTAACCTCGTCCTTCGTCTGTGGTCTTCCGCAAGCAGCAGTAATTCTGCTTGCAAAAACAAACAAGCAAAAAGCGCTTGGACGATTGATAAAGCGAGCGCAGCTCTGAGGGCATCCATGCTGTCGGCTAGTGTAAACACAGGTCGCACACGTGATGTCAGCATTTTTTTGTCACGGAAAGTGACGTTGCGGACCTTAAAACTCCGGTTTTGTCTGTCCACACGCAGACACCCAAAACGGAGAAAACGCAGATCTTCACTTTGGCCGGAGTTTTTAAAAAGATCCGTTTTCGTGTGAAAAAACTCCGTTTTCGTGTGGATGACAGGCCAAAACGTAGAAAAATATCTACGTTTTGGCAGATCCCCGGCTACGTGTGGACAGGGCCTGAGTATCATCTGATCTAATATTTTTAAAATGATGACATCAAACAGACAAACATTAAGAAGTTATGGGCAAATATTGGTATTTTAAAGACTAAAGGGGAAAAATGTAAAGGAATAAACAACATAATTACAAAATGACAAACTTTAGGCAAAACTTAGACACAAACTGAGGACAATAATTTCCTGGTATACAGGGATTATTTAGTTGTCTGAAAATGTAACACGTTTAAAAAAATACCGCGATAATACCGAAAACCGTGATAATTTTGGTCACAATAACCGTGAGGTTAAATTTTATAACAATAACCAGCACAAATCATCACTTTGGAAAAGTCACACCAGGTCATCTAGAAATCTGATGGAGGACATGCAAGTGAAACTGGAAAAATGTAAATATTGTGTAAAAGTCCATCTTTTTCAGTAATTCAACTTAGACTAAGAGACCAAGAGCGAGCCACCCCAATTATGTTGCCATGACATGTCGAGATGTGCAGCAAAACATGAAGTTACGCGTCACGCTGACGTCACTCAGAAGACTCAGAAGATTAAAAAGTAAGTAAATAAATAAATAAAATGAATAAATAATAAATTCAATCTAAATAAGCCCCACCCACCCACTATCTCTCCCCCATGCTTATTTCTCAGTGTGGTCTCAGGGAGCTGCTACAGAACTCCATCAGTCAGTCCATCACGGGGACACAGGGACAGTCTAAGATCTTCTAGTCGTGGGCTGGTGTAGAAACTCCCACACCCGTTTTTCACACAACAGGAGATGTTTTAGAGCACTGGTCCCAGGTGGATGAATAGAATAGAACAGTAATGTCAGTGGGGAAATTCATTTGCTAGAGCAGCACAAACACTTACAGAAAAGAAAAAGGGAAATTAATAAGATTAGAGGTAAACACACAAAGGCAGTAAGCTATTATAGTAACCTTCAACCACTAAAAACAACCAATAACAAAACTGGGTTTCCAGAACTATGCAGCAGGGACACAAACATACTACATCCGGTAATAAAATCATCTCTATGTTGTTTTTAACAGCAGCTGATTTATGTATCATGGTTTTAACTAGATTTTGGCTGTATGACTTTTTGTTTTATCTATTTTATTTTTGCATTTATGTCCTTAATTTAATCTATGGTGCCTTAAGATTTATTGTGAAGCACTGTCAGCTTTTTAAATCCTGTACAAATACATTTTAACACACGTGTCTCGTTCCATGCTGCACGTGCTTGCGTCTGACTGGGCGCCATTAATGAGCAGTGAAAATGCAGACAGCGCCTCGCTGACCAGTGCGAGCCAGGGAGAGGAAATGTCAGAGATGGTTTTTACAACAGCGTGATGAAGATGTTTGGTGCATGGGTGTATTTTCTGGTTTTATTACAGTTGTTTCATTTTCTTTCAGAACCATTAGAATAATGTCAATATTTTAGGTGCAGTACCAGCAAACAGGCACAGGAGGGCGACATTGGTCCAACAGACGGTTTACATTTACCTGAAACACCGTGGTTAAGACAACTGACTTCATCTGCCTGATTTCATGTTAATGATATTTTCTAATGACAGTTTTTCTGTTTGGTCAGTCTTGTTTTCTCTACTTCCTGGATTCAGCGCCGGAAACCATTGTCCACCCCTTTTACGTAACGTGGAAGCGAGCCCTTGTTGCCATGGAGACCTGCCGTGTGCTTCGTTAAATTCTACTGTTTTTGCTGCATGTGCGCAAAGTTCACGTATTTACTTTTACGTGCTTCATTGAGCTCGTATTTACAGGTAGGACTGCCATTTCTAGTCTTTAGTGTTTAAAAGTGTTTCATTAGAACCTGCAGAAGCAGCTAAACGTTCTTTCTGTCCCAACTGGACCGGACCGGACCCTCTGGAGACAGAAACCCGACACACAAGACGGCCACAGCGAAGCGAGAGGGAAGATGGTGGAGCGGGTAGCCGAGAAGTAGCGTGCTCTGAGTAGCTAACCCTGAATTTATAGCAGATGTAGCTCTATGTAACTCACAAAACTACCTAATACCTATTTCCTAAGCAATAATTACTCTCAAACGCGCCTTTGACCGTCATTGGAAAACTTTGGAAGTTACTCCGGTTGCATGCTGAAGAATGGCTAACAGCAAAGCTAACGGTAAAGCTATCAAAGCCTTGCTACCCCACGACTATGCGTGCCAAGAGGCTATGGAGACCAATTTGAGGGGGACCAAGAATCTCTTAACTTCACCAGGTAAAGCTGCACTGCCCTTAAAAAAACAAAGAGGACATGAAGAGGCTGCTATCAGCGCTGAAGCAAGTGTCATTTTGGCTGCAGTTGAAAGTCTCAAAAATTCAATTGAAGAGCTCCGAGGCGATTTAAAACAAAACACTCTCACCATTGCCAGCATTGTGAAAGCGGTTGACTTCAACAGCGGTGAAATAAAAGATCTCAAAGAAAAGAACAAAGGATTGACTGAAGAGATTAAATTGTTAAAGGCTACAAATCTAGATCTGACAGCCAAATTGCTCCGTGTTGAAAAAATGACGGAAGACCAAGAGTCTTACAAGCGACGATGGAATCTGCGACTCAACGATCTTAAAGAAGAAAAGGATGAAGACACACGAAAAAAGGTAGCTGGCGTTTTAATAAAGATTCTGCCACACTGGGCTGAAAAAGTGGAACTGATCCTGGACACCGTCCACCGCCTCGGTACCCCCCTCAACGGCCGTCCCCGACAGATCATCCTACAATTCTCGCTGAGAACCTACAAGGAGGAACTCTGGCGTGCCACCAAGGGCCACCCGATCTGCAGGGAGCTGAACATCAAATTTGCTGAGGATCTCACCAAGGAAGAGAGAGAGGCACGGCTGGCCGTATGGCCAAAGGTGGAGCAAGCACGCAAGGCGGGGCTGAAGGCGATCTACAGGGGTCGTCATGCATACATCAACGGTCAAAAGATAACTCCTTAATTAGCACTGGAAATGGGTTTTAAATCCATATATGTGAGCTAAAATGTTCATTTCTATCTCAGGGTTCTGCTACTTGTTACGTTCTTCTAAGGTAACACGCACATAATTTGTTCTGTTATTTGTGTTACATGTTTTTGAAAAGCAACCTTTCTTTAATTTCAATTAATGCAAGGGGATTAAGAAACATAACTAAAAGGAAAAGTCTTTTCCTGTTTTGCAAAGGGAAAAATGCTAATATAGTATTACTTCAAGAAACTCACTCCAAGCCTGAGGACAACACTTTTTGGTCTAAACAGTGGGGCGACGGAGCTTACTTCTGCCACGGAACTTCGAGGTCAGCAGGGGTCGCTGTTTTACTAAAAAACTTCCAGGGCCAAGTTATCGCTCAACACAAAGATGAACATGGTCACTGGTTAATCCTTGTTATTGATATTGATAATGCAAAATTTATTTTAACAAATCTGTATGGGTACAATACTATACACCAAAATAAACTACTGTTAGAAGTAATAGCCTCACAGCTTGAGCATCTTAAAGTATCATACTCCACCAACAATGTCATTGTTGGGGGAGACATTAATATGGTTCAGGATGATTTTTTGGATAAATGGCCCTCTAAATATTCCTCAAGTCACCCAAACTCCATCCTTAATAACTTTTGCTATGAACAGAATTTAGTGGATGCTTGGCGTCATCTTAACCCAAATACAATTAGATTCACATGGTTCAACACAAATTATAAATCCAGAATTGACCACTGGCTTGTGGCTAATGATTTACTATCATATGAGATCAATACTGATATCTCCGCTGCACCTCTGACAGATCACTGTCTTATTTATCTACAATTAAAACCAAAGGTTTCCACTCGGGGGACAACTAAATATTGGAAATTGAACTCCACTCTACTAAATTATGATTCTTATTGTGACGGGATAAGATCTATTCTGTCAGGTGTTATTACGTCAGAAGAACTAGACACTTCAGTAAGGAAATGGGAATTTTTCAAATATAAAGTTAGACAATTTTCAATCTCATTTAGCAAAACAATTTTAAGAGAATCTCAGAAGAAAGAGATAGATCTTGTTAAAGAACTGAATTTTTACTGCAGCAATTCTAGCCCTACGGAGGATGACAAACAAAAGATTCGGAATCTTCAATCCACTTTAGATGAAATGTATACTCAAAAAGCAAAAGGTGCATTTATTAGGTCTAGGGCAAAGTGGATTGAGGAGGGTGAAAAGAATAATGCATACTTCTGTAATCTGGAAAAAAGGAGACAAAAACAGAACAGTATAAAATCAATATTGATAAATAATATAGAAATTACAGATGACGAGATAATTTCAAAGGAAATTCTTAAATTTTATGACAATTTGTACTCCTCAAAATTCTCTGAAGAAAATTGTAATAACTTCCTGAACAGTATTGAAATGCATATTCCTAAAATCAATGATGACTTCAGACTTTTATGTGATGACAATATAACAAGCTTAGAGCTGGATAAAGCTGTGAAGCGACTATCCCTGAACAAAGCTCCCGGTCCAGATGGACTTACAGCCAACTTCTACCATCATTTCTGGGAAGAAATAAAAGATTTACTGTTTGGTGTTTTCTCAGAGATTTTTGAATCCTGCGATCTCCCTCCTACAATGCGACATGGTGTAATAATATCAATTCCAAAAGCAGATAAAGACCATAGGATTATCGAAAACAGAAGACCAATTACCCTAAGAAATACAGATTATAAACTTCTGACTTACATTTTCAAGATACGTGTTCAATCTGGAATTTCAGATATTGTTTCGGAAACACAGTCAGGATTTTTAAAAGGAAGATCTATTCACAACAATATAAGATTGGTAATGGATATTATTGAATATAGTGATATGATAAATGATGACGGTTTCATATTATTTTTAGATTTCTATAAAGCATTTGATTCAGTGGAACACCAATTTATCTTCTCAGTTCTAGAACATCTTGGCTTTGGCGTTAAGTTTACTAATCTAATCAGAGGTTTGTATCGGAATATTAGCAGCTGTGTTTCATTACCCAGAGGTTCCACCCCCAGGTTCAATGTCTCTGTGGGCATACCACAAGGCTGCCCAATTTCTCCTTGCCTTTTCATATTAGTTAGTGAAATGTTAGCAATCTACTTAAAAAACTGTGTGGATCTAAAAAAGTTAAATGTCCTTGGCACAGAGTTGATCATAAGTCAATTAGCGGATGACACCACGCTTTTCTTAAAAGATTATAAACAAATTCCTATTGCTATTGATAAAATAAAGCTATTCTCTGCAGCATGTGGACTTAAGCTAAATTTGAAAAAATGTGAACTATTGGCTATTCATGACTCCCCTCTAAAAGAAATTTGTAACATTCCCATCAAATCTGAAATTAAATATCTAGGAACATATATTTCTAAAGACCAACAATTTAACCTAAGGACAAACATAACAAATAAACTTGATGAAATTAAAGCCAAACTAAATATTTGGCTTCAGAGGGATCTCTCCATATTAGGGCACATTTATTTAACCAAAATGGAGAGTATATCTCGATTAGTTTATCCAACCTGCAGTACTGCAATTTCAAACAACCTAATTAAAAAGATTAACACCATCAATTTTAACTTCATTTGGAGAAATAAGCCACACTATATAAAGAAAGATGAAATGGTCAAAGAAATTAAAGATGGAGGCTTAAAAGTAATAGATTTCAATTGCCTTAACGGAACACTCAAAATTAATTGGCTAAAATCTTGGCTCAAGAATCCGAACGCTTTCTGGTATTCTATCCCCAGTCATATATTTAACAAAATGGGTGGTCTAAAAATTTTACTGTTATCAGATTTTGATATAAACAAACTGCCCACAAAATTATCAGAGTTCCACAAACAAGTACTAATGTATTGGAAGTTGTTGTATGTACATAATTATTCCCCTCACTCTTCTATAATTTGGAACAATAGATATGTATTATGCCGTAATAGGTCACTATTTTATGAAGATTGGATGAATAGGAAAATTTGGTCTGTTGTACACTTGATGAAAGATAATGGTGAACTACTAGGGTACGATGAATTTTGTCTTAAATATAACTTTAGCCCTCCTAAATCTGATTTTATAAAATTATTAATAGCACTTCCTAAAGAGGTGGTCTTCCAGTACAGAAACATTATTCAACACCAACCTATAAATCCACAGTATGGTTCTATCTCCATCCAAGGTATTCCCCTTACGGATAAAAAGTGTACCAACCAATTTATTAGACGGTGTTTTACTGATCAACTATACCCTTGTAAAGTCAACAAGAACAACATAATTTACAAATTTGGTAAAAGCTCCATTATTAAACTAAGGACTCTTTATTTAAAACTTCCTGTTCAACCTAAAGTCAAAGAAACGCATTTTAAAATTCTAAACAATGTCTATCCCTCAAAGGATCTGCTCAGAAAACGTTTTAACATTGATGATAATTCATGTTCCTTTTGTGGGAAGGATGTTGAAACAACTGATCATATTTTCTTTGAATGCAACAAGACACGGACGTTTTGGAACTGTTTTGAAAACTGGATTCAACCTCAGATTGGAATCCCATGTCCCATTTCAAGAGATGTCGTCACCTTTGGAACTCTCCTTCAAACAAACAACCAAGAACTCTGCTACAATCTACTTCTCTGTCTGGCAAAATTCTTCATACATAAACAAAAAATACTGAAATCACCCCCTGTGTTCAATGCATTTGTACATGATTTTAGATTGTATCTAAGATCCCTTAAATGTATCAATAATAACAGCTATGAAGATATGTATAGACTTTTTTGTAGACTTCCTGGAACTGTGTAGTGGTCCCTTGCATTGTTTTTGTGTTGTTTTTTTTTTTTTGTTGTTTGTTTTTGTCCTCCCCCTTTTCACTGACTGTTCAATTCTCATCTGAATACATTGGCATGTTCGCCTTATTTGTAATGTAAATATGCTTTTCTGCAATAAAAAAAAAAAAAAAAAAGACGGCCACAGCGTTCACGCATGCGCAGCAGTACAATTGTAATCGTCTGCACGCACAGAAGCGCAGGTGGCGTGATGACGTCACAAAGCCTTTATGACTGACGCTGGCAGCATGGACATATACATAAAGGTCTGCAGTCAGTGGTCAGTCAGTATCAGACTTGCTTTGAAGAAGGAGGTTGGACGGATTGTTGCTCTCAGAAAACTTGTTGGTTTTGTGTAAACAACATCTTTTAACAGCTTCCTTCAGAGAAATCTGGTGCATTTGGTGAATATTTATAGCTAAATTATTCACTGCTCGGAAATCCTAGAGTGCAAAATGGTCTTTGTTCTGTCAAACAGCCAACCAGCTTTCCAGTCAGGGCTAAGGTCCTCTGAGCTACAGTCGCTTCACAAACGACGCAGATATGAGCTTCTGGCTAGCTACAGAGGAACTAGCTTTGCAGAAACACAAAACCTGTGTCTGTCTGCATCAAAACCTGACAAGGCTCGTCAGATTCAGCCCTTTGAGGAACCAAGTGTCTTTTTCAAGACAGCCGCGTCTGTGGACACCAGTGGAGGTTTAACATCCATCTCCAGCAAAAACTCCTCTGTTTTACGGGCTAATCGACAAGACCAAAGATATAAAACGCTGGCAAGGTACCAAGGAATTTCCTTAGTGGAGAAAAGACAGACGTCCTCTGTCCAACTCCAGGATACTCCTCGCATTCAGCTGTTGGGGAAAAGAAAGCGTTTGAGTGACGGAGGTCACGAGAACTCTGACTTCCCCAGCGCTGCTAAAAGGCTGCGGCTGTCAGAAGGCACACCTCAGCAGAAACGTCCCACTATGATCCGTCTCAAAGGTCGTAGGAAAGGGACGGATTCAGGACCCAAAAGTGTCTCCGAACCCCCAAAAACTGCATCTACCATCAAGTCTGAGCAGCCTCGAACTCCAGTAATCTGGATTATTGGATCCAGTTACATCAGACGGGGTGAAGAGGCGGCTCAGCGGCAGTTTGGGACAAACTTTGGACTCAGAGCTAAGGTCCAATGGTTTGGCAAAGGAGGCATGCGCTGGGGCGGTGTCCTTCCCAGGTTTTACTCCGAGGCTCCCACACACGGTCCTCCAGATATTCTGGTCGTCCACGCCGGAGGAAACGATCTGGGTCTCGTTTCCCCGGTGGAACTGGCTTCTCAGATCCAAAAGGATTTGTCCCACCTCCATAAGGACTTTCCGGAAATGAGAATAGCCTTTTCCGCCATCAACGAACGGCAGTCGTGGCGATACGGGCGACCAGGAAGAATTAACAGCAACAGAAAACAGGTTAATTCTTTACTGAGGACGGCCGTTAGGAGCTTTGGGGGCCTGGTCATCGAGCATCCTGAGCTCAGGTTCTTCAACAACACCCTTTTTCTCCCAGACAGAGTGCATTTCAGTAAGAGAGGAAACAGCTTGTTTCTGGGCAGCATTCACTCTGTTCTGGAGAAGATTCTGGCTCAGAGGTGTAACACCTAAATCTGTTACGCGTTAAAAAGATAACAGCAGACAGAAAAGGGCAAATGGACGAGCTTCTCGTCCAGCACCAAAAAAAAAAAAAAAAAAAATCCAACTAACTCTGCCAGAGTTTCCCTTTTGGGTCACTTCTGCCGGTCCCAAGCCCGGATTAAAGAGGAGGGGTTGGATTATAACACAGAACTAAATCCACAGTAGAGGGATTTTACTCTTAAGAAATAAAATGAAGGCAGGTTATGACATATACAAATATATTTAGTAAACATTTATAGTTTCTAATCAAACACGTCAAATATAAAATTATTTATTATACAATACAGTACAAACTAGGAATGGGACGATCTACCTAAACTCACGATACGATGCACCTCGATATGTCTGAGGCACGAAACGATACGTCACGATACGATATCAGATAAGAAAAAAAAGAAAAAAAATATTACTGTATAATAACAACTTGTTTATTTTTTTTCCAGTTGCACACAGGGAAACACAAGGCCTAACAGGCCAAACACAAACAGGAACACCCTTAGTGCTGCTATAGGCCTTGGTTATCTTATCTCAGGACTGGTTCTTCTTCAAAAAAACTAACATATCAACATGTTCTGGTGTAATCAGTGATCTCTGAGCAGACACAATGTCTCCTGCTGTGGAAAAGACGCTCACTGGGCACTGATGTAGCAGGAATGCAAAGGTAGGCTTTGGCAAGGGAGGCAAGTATGGGGTAAGCATAAGCATTAACTTTCCACCACTCAAGTGGACTTCTGTTGAGTGGGATGGGAATCCCACTCCTGTAGGAGAGTATCTCCATTTCAATCCCTCTGCTGGTCTGCACTGTCTCAACAGTAGTGTAGGAGCTCCCAAGGAGATCTTCCAACGCTGTCTTCTTTGGTGGGGGAGGCTGTGTTGCATCCTGCATCTGCCTTTCTCCTTCTACTGGCTCTTCCTGGCTCTGCTCTGCTCCCTGTGCTGCCTCTGATGTTGAAGCACTGGCCCTAGTGGTTCTTTCATCAGTGTAACTGGTCTGAAAATAAATAAAATAGAAAAACTAGTTAAACATTTCTGTCCTTCACTCTCATTCACTCTCTCTCTGATGGACTAATAAAAAAACATGAGAACTAAGTTTTCAGACTCTGGCCTGCACATACATACAGTTACACACATGCAGCAGGAAACCTCTTTTTCCCCAATAAAAGTTAGCCTACCTGGTTGCGCTGCTCATGAAGTGCTGAAGCTTTTTCACATATTCGGGCATAGATGGACTCACGTTGTTCATCATTCAGATGGGACAGGCTTCTGAATCGTGGGTCAAGCGCTGTGCACTCCTGCAGCACATCATTACAGTCCCCGGTGCATCGGTCCGAGATGTCGAGTAAGATGGCGCTTTTCATGTTGGCGATGGTCTGTGTGTCATTTCCGTTTGGTGACATGCTTTGCTCGATCATGTACTTCAGTGGCATTATCAGTGAAACAGTGGGCTCTTTTTCATCACAGACAACAGTTGCTGCTGTCTTCAGTGGCTTAAGCAGTTTCACTATGTCTTCTACATCTGATATATCAGTGTGATCCAGAGTGTCGATTTCTCTCGCATTCCTTCGGATTTCTGGGCAGCTCAACGCTGCTGAGACAGCTGCTTGCTGCTCCAGGTAGCGCGCCAGCATTTCCTACGTGCTGTTCCACCTGGTCTGGACATCGGTGATGAGTTTATGCCGAGGCAGTTACAACTGGGTTTGCTTGTTGGTCAGGACTGCGGTGGCCGTGGTGCTCTTGTGAAAAAATGTAGTTATTCTTCGCACACGACCAAGAAGGCGCGCAACGCGGGATACAGCCAAGCCTCTCTTACTGGCCAGATTCACAACATGCGCCAAGCACTTGATGTGAGGGTGGAGACCGCTCTCTCTCACAGCAATGTCCATGTTGCTCGCGTTGTCTGTGACACAAGCAATTGTTGTGTGTGGCCTTGTTAGCTCCCACTCACTCAGTGAATTTCTCAACACTTGAGCTATGTTAACACCAGTATGACTTTCACTTAGCTCACGAGTTTGCAACACAAAGCTTTTACTCTCCCATTTTTCGATGATGACTTGTGCCGTAATGGTGACATAACTCTGTGTTGCACGCGAGGTCCAGCTGTCGGTGGTCAGAGCGACGCGGTCGGCATTTTTTAGACACTCTTTCACGCTTTGTTTCGTTTCATTGTAAATTTCCGGGATTACCTTCTCTGAAAAATGTCCCCGGCATGGCATCTTAAACTTGGGCTCCAGCACCTTGAACATTTGGATGAATTTTCTGTTCGCTTCTATGTTAAATGGAGCCATGTAGTCCGCTATGAACTCACCAATGAGCCGGGTTATCTGCTTTGCACGTGGACTTGACGGAGGTAGAGTTGGTGTCAGTGCTTGTTTCATGGTCAGCTGTCCTTTCGGTAGGCTTGTTTTCGCCAAGGCCGTCTTCACATTTTTATGGTAACGTTGAAGGTGGTGGTTCATGTTTGTTGTGTTGGAGGTGGTGTACGGAATGACAGCATAGCATAGCTTACACACAGTCTTGGTCTTTTCCGTTACTCTGTTGCCGTTATTGTCTTTTTTAACCGGAAAGCCAAAATACTGCCAGACAGATGACCTGTATCCAGGAGGAGCATCCTCAGTTTTGACCTCATTTTACTCCATTGTTCTGCTCTTTCGGGGCAAGGCAGTTGGTGGCACCAACTTGGTGCTAATGCTAATATTTGTTCGCTCGCTGTAGCCTGCAGTGTTGTTGTTACAACATGCGCTGTGACTTAACGTCACGACGCACTGCACCGTTCCCCGGATGTTTTTTATTTATTTATTTTATTTTGTTTAGTTTTACCCTGCTTTATCAGCAGAGATGGTGCTATCAGCCTGTCACCATAGACTGTAGGCCTGCCCTACTACTACACAAATCATGCAGCAGTGCCGCCTAGCCTAATTTCGTGGTCCATATTTTTTTACCTCGATGCATTTCGTCATGTTTTGTATCGCGATATTTTGTCACATCCCTAGTACAAACCCAGTTGCATCAGGGCAGCCAACTCTCACCAGAAATGAGCTCGACTAACTGCCGGCAATGCGGACCGAGCTCTGACACCAGTCGTACAGGGTCCTAACAGCCCGTATCAGAGGGCCTGGTACCCCATAATCCTGAAGTACCCCCCAGAGAATGGCATCAGCAGTTTTAGTAATGATGGTTTTCGACTCGTCAGGAACGTCAAGCTCTTCCACCATTTTGGAAATGCCAAAGGCAAGAAGGGCTCCAGTGGAGGAATGGATGGCCAGCCCTGGTCGGAGAAGCACTTGACCTTGGTAATGGGCGCATATGTGGAAATTGGCGCTTTGACCTTAGCAGGTTCGGAGAAGGCGGCGGACCAGCAGCTCATGGCAGCGGGGAAGCGGGGCCAGATGTGGTCTGGACAGCGCATTTGTGTTGCCCCGAAAATTCCCGCCAAATCATCTGCTTCAGGCATAGACGGTTCTGCCACAGCTAGCCCCTTGCGGACTGCAGCCGCAAAAATGATGGCAGGTAGCTCCTGGAGCAGTGCTCTAACTGCTGGCAGGGAGGAGCGAGAAGGAACTGGAGCAGAGGAGCCCGCTGAGGGAAGCTCATCAACCTCTGTGTTGTCCAGGAGGGAAGAGGGGCTATGGCAGCCAGCCTCGCCGTACTCCTCACTGTCGATGACATCGTTTTGTCGGCAGGAGCCAGCCGGCTCCTGGCCGACATTGAAGAACTGTAAGGCCTTATCCAGCGAGTATGTGTTAGCCACCATAAATTCCTCGTCAGCGGCGGGGGTGAAGTACTCGACCCGGCGGATCTTTTCAGCCATGGGCAGAGCAGCACAAAACGGGCACGAGGCCTGGGGGGTCAAGGCCAGGCCAGCGTGATGAGCCCGAGACAGACCTCACATTTGACGTGCAGGTCGCCGCTGGAGATGGAGCCCGTCTGGCAGGCCGGGCAGGTCCTTGCATTGCTGGACATGGCTGGTGAGTTGAATGTTGTTTCTAGATAATTTGCTCTTTAAAGAAAGCTCTTAAGCTTGGCTTGAAGAGATAACGGAGGCGACCAGTGGAGTTGCTCCACTTATATACCCACAAGGGGTGCCCACCATTGGTGGGCGTACATTTAAGCTCTTCATGATTGGCTGATGCTGAGATCATCCTTCCAATAGCAGCTAGCTTAAGGGCCAAGACTAGACAGCCTCTTGGCTAACGGGGTCATTCGACCCTGCAACAGCACATACTCGGCTCCGTTGTGGCCGGTACTGAAGCCTAATGGTAAGTGGCGACTTACCATTGACTACCGGCAACTCAACAAACAGGTCCCCTTGTCTAGGTGGCCTATGGCACGCCTGGAGCAGGAGCTTCCAAAAGTGAAAGATGTTAAGTACTTTTCCACCCTTGACATTGCGTCTGGATTCTGGACGATTCCCCTCCACGAATCGGACCAACACAAACTTGCTTTCTCCTTCGCCAACCGGCAGTACACCTTCACCCGGTGTCCTTTTGGTTATTCCAACTCGCCAGCTGAGTTCAACATCTTCTTGAACAAGGCCTGCCCCGATGCTCGAGAGCGTGGGACACTCATCTATGTCGACGACATTCTTATTCGTCGGCGTAAGTTGGATGACCACCTGGCCGAACTGGACCATGTCATGGGTCAGCTCGCGGCGGCGGGTGCTAAGATCTCTCTCGCCAAGGGACAGTGGTGCAGGTCACAAGTTCAGTATGTTGGCCTCCTTGTGGGACCACAGGGAGTGCAGCCTCAGCTTGGCAGGATTCAGGGTGTTGCCACCATCACACCTCCGACAAACGTCTCCGAACTTCGCAGCTTCTTGGGGGTCTGCAACTACTCGCGTCAGTTCGTGGAACATTACGCTGAGTTGGCACGACCTCTGACTAATCTGTTGAAGAAGGATGTGGCGTTCGAGTGGGCGGAGCAGCACCAGCAGGCCATGGATGACCTGAAGGCCGCCATGTGCTCGGCTCCGTGCTTGGCGCTCCCCGACTGTGACAAGGAGTTCCATCTTGAGGTTGGTTTCTCAGCTCACTGTTTGAGTGCTGGTCTCTACCAGATTCATGACTGCGACAGGCGTGTCGTGGCCTATGCTAGTAAGCTCTTGACTGGACCTGAGTTGAAATACTCGGACTGTGAAAAGGCTTTGCTTTCCACCATGTGGGCCGTTAAGTACTTTGCGAACTACATTGGCGGACAGAAAATCATCATTGAGACACAGCACCAGCCGGTGACCTTCCTTAACAGTCAGCGCATCAGAGATGGTGTGGTGACCAATTCGCAAATTGCTTCGTGGCTGCTGGCTCTTCAAAGCTTCGATATCGAGGTGCGCTACGCCCAGAACCGACGTAGCCCTCTTGGCATGGGTTTGGCTTCGTGCCAACATTGCTCGGACGACGCCATCGCGTCAGTCCCGCCAGCCAGGCCCCCTCAGACTCTTCTAAACCATCACTTCTACGACCAGAACCTGCAAACTCCCCTGCTTGCAGCATTCTCGTTCGCACAGGCATCTCTGGAAAAGTCATCTGTAGGCAGAAAAACTTATTACGATAAGAAAGCCTCACATTCCGAACTCGATGTAGGTGACCAGGCCTGGTACTACATTTTCGCTCCCAAAACGGGTAACAACAATGCGACCTCGGGGAAGCTGGCTAAGAAACTTTTGCCCAGATGGTCGGGTCCATACCTGATTACAGATAAGATCTCTCCGGTCGTGTATCAGATCAAGATCGCCGACAAAAACAAGGCGCCCGTCTACAAATGGGTACACAGGGACCATATCAAACTGCACAAGGGTCCCACAGATTTGGCCGATACCAACAACAACAATCCACCGACTTCAAAAGGGGGGTGATAAATACGTCCCGTTGGTTCCACAGATTTCTATCTCTGGTTACACAAATTTGTTTGTTTGTGAGTGTACATGGTTGTCTTTCCTGTTATACGTCACGTGCAGACTTAAGGTGTGTTGAGACGGACGTGCTGTGGGCTCCTGGAGTCAGGTAGAAGGCCAGGTAACAGTGAGTGGGTTAGGTCACATAGTACTGTTGTCCAAAATTTTGTTTTTTTTTTAATCTTTACTAATCACAATTCCTTAAGGGTACATTAACATGAACATGATTACTAACCACTGATTTACATTTTAGTACTGATTTACATTTCTGTTTTTTTATAGTACCTTTGACCAGTTGATTTTTACAGTGAAAATTATGTTTGTGATTATCAATTCTTTGATTTATCCTACGGGGCTATAACCAATTTTGCCCCTGTCCTGACACAAGTATTTACAGTGAGGATTCACTGATACCAGTTAGGGTTTCTTTCATTTTTCTGCTTCTCGCATCATTCCTTTTTGCATCATACACAGTCAGGGCTGCATCCATTTCTTCACTTCATGGGTAATTACACATAAAACTAACACATAGTACAAAAGGCACTCATAGAGTTAGGTTTTTATTATTTTTTATTTCTTTGATGACATGAAATGCACTTTTGTCGTGTCTACATTGAAGTGCCTACACTGTGCTCTCTCTCCTCTGCTGAGCTTGTGTGGATCCTGCTTCCTGGGGGTGGATCCGTGACTCGTCATCTGCATCGACTACTCCTGGGTGGTGCTCCGGCTCGTTGGCCTTGGACGACTGTGGTTCCGGCATGGCTGCTGGGACACCTCATTCGTTGGGATTACAGGCTGCACCTGGCGGTAAGGCGTTTCCTGTTTCCTGTTTTCAGTGTTGCACTCCGTGTAGCTGTTTGGTGTTTGGGGCTCGCTAAAGCTGATTTAATTTCTCTGTACTTGGATATCTCTGAGTTATTGTAGCACAAAAGCACGCTAAAACGCACATTTTCTGTTGTTCCACCTAGCTTTTAGGGAACCATTTGAGTCTGCACGCAGGTTATTTGGTACTGAACAGTTTGCTGCTCGTCCAGTTAGCTTAGCCTCAGCACGGCTATGGCTACTTCTGTCTCTGCTTCTCCGTCTCCTATCTCTTGCTCTCTGTGTCAGATGTTTAGTTACTCCTCTGCCTCCTTTAGTGATAATGGTACGTGTAATAAATGTAGCATTTTTGTAGCTTTGGAGGCGAGGGTGTCAGAATTGGAGTCCCGGCTCCGCGCTGTTGAAAAACCTGTAAACAGCCGTAGTTACTTAGCTAGCGCGGGGCTAACTAGCTCAGAACAACCCCGTAGCGACCCTCCAGTGGAACCCGAGCAGCCGGGACCTCAGGCCGGCTGGGTGACGGTACGCAGGAAGCATAGAACCCAGCCCGTGGGCCACCACCAACCCGTCCACGTTTCTAATAGATTTTCCCCGCTCAGTGACGCACCCACTGACAAGCCGACTCTGATCATTGGCAGCTCCATAGTCAGAAACGTGGCATTAGAGACTCCAGCAACCATAGTTAAATGTTTACCTGGGGCCAGAGCGGGCGACATTAAATCTTATCTGAAATTGCTGGCTAAGCATAAGCGTAAATACAGTAAGATTGTTATTCACGCTGGCGTTAACGACACCCGGTTACGCCAATCGGAGGTCACTAAAATTAAATTTGCTTCGGTGTGTAAGTTTGCCAAAACAATGTCAGACTCCGTAATTTTCTCTGGCCCCCTGCCTGATCGGACCAGTGACGACATGTTTAGCCGCATGCTGTCCTTCAACCGCTGGTTGTCTAGGTGGTGTCCTGAAAACAACGTGGGCTATATTGATAATTGGAAAACTTTTTGGGGAAAACCTGGTCTGATGCGGAGAGACGGCATCCATCCCTCTTTGGATGGTGCAGCTCTTCTTTCTAGGAATATAGCCAGTTTTATCAGTCCTCCATGACAACCCAGGGTCCAGACCAGGAAGCAGAGTCGTAGTTTAACCCACCCCTCTGCAGCTTCTGTACTGTTACCCACCCACTACCCCATAGAGACAGTGTCCTGCCCACGGCCAAAATCACACAGATTAAATATCAGGCTTAATAAAGCAAATCATGGAAATCTCATAAATATTAGAACAAATTCAACTGAGCAGAAAACTAGAAAAATTAAATGTGGGTTGTTGAACATTAGATCCATTTTTTCTAAGACTTTGTTAGTTAATGAGTTGATTTGTGATAATCAGATCTCTTTGCTCTCTCTCACAGAATCCTGGCTGCAGCAAGAGGACTATGTTAGCTTAAACGAGTCGACTCCTTCAAATTATTTAAATCATCACATTGCTCGAAGTACAGGGCGAGGAGGAGGAGTGACAACCATTTTTCATTCGGACTTATTAATCAGTCCCTTACAGATTAATAGCTACAGTTCGTTTGAACATCTTATTCTTAGTTTTCCTAATCCAGATTGCAAAACTGTAAAACCACTCTTGTTTGTAGTTTTATATCGTCCACCAGGCCCTTACTCTGAGTTTTTGGATCAGATCTCTGATTTTTTTATCTGATTTGGTGCTAAATACTGATAAAGTCATTGTAGTGGGGGATTTCAACATTCATGTGGACATCGAAAATGATTGCCTCAATGTAGCCTTTAGTAATATCTTAGACTCAATTGGTTTTACTCAAAGAATACATAGCTCCACCCACTCCTGCCATCATACATTGGATCTTGTTCTGACTTATGGCATTGAGTGTGAGGAAATAACAATCTTTCCACATAATCCAGTCCTCTCGGACCACTTTCTGATAACCTTTGAGTTTTTTATAACTGAGTTCTCGAGACATGAAAGTAAATTTCATTATAGTCGGTCTCTATCTGACAACGCAGTTGCGTCTTTTAAAGCAACTGTTCCATCTTTACTGTCCTCAGCATCTCAGAGGCATGTAGCAGAGGGCAATATTTTCAGTTCTAGCCCCTCACAAATTGATGCCTTAGTTCATCATGTGAATTCCTCTTTACGTGTGGCATTAGATGATGTTGCCCCTTTAAAAAAGAAGGTAATTAGGGACAGGAAGTTGGCTCCCTGGTTTAACTCTCATCTACGAGCCTTAAAACAAAACTCTAGGAAATTGGAGAGAACATGGCGCTCTACGCACCATGAGGAGGCCTACCTGTCCTGGAAAAATAGTCTTTTGCTTTATAAAAATAAGCTTCAACAAACTAGAACTGCTTATTTTTCAGCATTAATTGAGGAGAATAAGCATAATCCTAAATTTCTTTTCAGTACAGTTGCTAAACTTACACAGAATCGTAGCTCTGAGCCATCTATTCCCTTAGCCCTCAGCAGCAATGACTTCATGGGATTTTTTACAAGTAAAATTAATTCTATTAGAAA